>NW_015173738.1:267666-310874 GCF_001447785.1 Gekko japonicus
GTGGGCCAAATTAGAAATCTCTACAATAGATAAGCGTCTCCTTTTCCTACTCCGTGCTCTGCATAATAATACTCAGTTGAGGGTTAGGCTAAATAGGAATGGAGATCTATCAGACCCTATTAAGACCCACAGGGGAGTCAGGCAAGGTTGCCTATTAGTACGTTTTATGTTCAATTTTTATATCACCCACCAAAATTACAACATGTTTCTGTCCTATTGTATGCAGACAATGCCGCACTGTTAACTAGAACACCCGTGGGTCTTAGGAGAGCTCTCAGAAGATTTGCAGACTTTTGCATGAAGAAGGAACTTGAAATTAATTACCAAAAGACCAAGGTTATGGCCTTTGGCACTAGACAAAAGAAAAGGACCTGGTCTATTAACAGGCATTCCATTGAGCAGGTCTCCTGTTTTAAATATTTAGGCATGGTCCTTCAATCTTCAGGGGCCAAAAATGCCCACATACAGTATGTGGCGACGCAAGGTGGAAGAACTGCCAATAACATCCTTAAGTTTTATCATACAAAAGGGGCTCTTTTTGTTCCAGCTGCCCAAAAACGTTTTCAGGCAAAGGAGGTTGCACAAATGCTCTATGGCACTTTGGTTGGCCCCTCTTCTTCCAGTTTTTCTCCTCTTGAGAGGGTTCAAACCAAATTCCTTAGAGCTATCCTTCAGGTCCCAAGATGTGTCCCGAATGCATTAATAAGATTAGGAACTGGTACCTTGAAGATGGAAGCCAAAATTACTTTGGCCTCACTCCATTATCGGTTTAAAATGAATTTTCAACCTGAGGGATTAGTCCATTTGTTACTATTGGATAAGTTTCAATCTAAATGGTTGAAATCAGTGCACAATAAATTAAAATATAAAATACAATTACTTGGATTCTCCCCTCAGCTGGGATCAGGCTAAGTTAGCTCTCAAACCAAGAATAATTGATATAGAGAGACAAGTGGATCTTGATAGATATCCTAAATTCAGAGTGCCTAATCAAATTAGATATTGTTCGGTCCCGATGGCATATCTAACACACCTTGATATAAATAAATATCGGAAAGCCTTCACACTAGCTAGATGTGAGGCTCTCCCCTCTGCGGTGCTCAAGGGCAGATATAGAAGTGTTCCCCTTGTACAGAGACTTTGTAAATGTTAGTCTGGGGAGATAGAAACTATTGAATACATGTTCAAGTTCAAGTTTATTAAAAACAGTCATAAGACCAGCAAAGACCAAAGTAATACAACAAAATAGTACAACACAGAGTCTACAACATAGGATCCTTACAACCTTAATTACTAAAATATCAAACCGGTCAATTCCATCATTAATGGCTCGAGTTACAATACATTCTGCGCTTTTTGGATACCAGGTAACAATATTTAGCAACATTGCGTGTGACAGAATCAAAAGTATCGGCCAATAAGAACTTCATCAAACATTCCTCGTCATATGTGAGATAATAAGCCAAGGGTTTAAAACGTGAGAGAAGGGGTATCAGCAACTGATGTTTAGATGTAAGTGGTACAATGAGGTTCGAGATAGATTGATTCAACCTCTTATTGAAGAGATGCCTGGGCAGACAGATCATTGCAATAAACTGTTATCTGATGAAAATCGCTCTATTATAAGATTGTGACTAAATTTTGGGTGGCATGCTGTTGCATTCGAAAAGTACAGCTTAACTTGTAAAATTGCAGCTCTCTCCTTTTTAGTGTGTTTTTTCGTGAATCTTTGATGTGTATTCTATCTTTTTATATTGTATATTTCGTAACGTTTTATTTTGGTGCCCCTTGCTGAAGTGTTTGGATTGCTTTGGATGTATGTTGTAAAATTTCATTAATTATGCCACTTTGCTTCCATGGGACCCAAAATGGTTTACAGAAAACTCCAGCCCAAATAAAACATTATTCAAATAAACAAAACAAACGAACACATTGTGGTCTTTGGTCCTATTTCACTAGGCTGGCTAATGTAGACACCTAGGCAGTAAGCCACAGACTAAGAGCATTTCAGCTCATGCCCAAGGGTTTCTTTCCCAGTCCACACCTAGTGCTTATATCTGCAGGCAGGAAGAAGGCAAAAACAAGGCTGAGATGTTGTGCAGCTGTCAAGCGTCTGGACGAGGGTTTTTTGAGCTAATGGCCTGTTTGCAAAATGCTTCTTTGCAAGCGGGGGGGTCAGACCACTTGATACCTTGTGAGAGCTTTCATAACCTCCCTGCACAATGACTGTATCTATGAGTGGTGCCAGGTGTGGGTGGAGACTGGCCATACAAGAAATCGAGTCTACTCCTGTAGGGAAAAAGGAAAGCGGAAGTGCTGAAAGGCCAGCTTCACTGTTTGGCTGTTCACTGAGAACAACCAGCTCCACCCATCAATGCAGCTGTTACATAGGGTAATTCCAAGCAGCCAGACCTCTGCAACATTTGCAGCCATCTGAAGGCCAGCAACAATGAAAAACAGACAGGCAGTTTCTCTTCTGTTGCATATAAATCTCCTAGGGCCACTTTGCACCAACCTTCTTCTCCATTATTGACACTATTTGTTCAGTTATCAATTCTTCAGAATCCAGGCAATGTTCCTCCCACTCTCTTGCATTTCAGTGTTTACTCTGATTTTTAAAAGTATTGACATTTAGCACCTAAAGCCATTGCAACATTCCCCTGTCAGATGTGAAATGGCATCATGCTATTGCCACACCTGCTTCAGAGGACAGAGTGATGTTGACTCAGCTTTCTCTGCATTACTATCCTTCTACTTGAGCTGCGGTGGCTCAAGTGGTTAAGACGCTGAACTGCAGGCTGTGGAAGGTCGGTAGTTCAGCAGTTCGAGACCCGAGTGTGCCACATGACGGAGTGAGCTCCCGTCTCTAGTTCCAGCTCCTGCCAACCTAGCAGTTCGAAAGCAAGAAATTGCAAGTAGATAAATAGCTCCCGCTTTGGTGGGAAGGTAACAGCGTTCCATGCGCCTTGGTGTTTAGTCATGCCAGCCACATGACCACGGAAACATCTTCGGACAGTGCTGGCTCTTCGGCTTTGAAACGGAGATGAGCACCGCAACCCTAGAGTTGGACTCGACTGGCTTTCGAGCAAGGGAACCTTTACCTTTACTTTCCCTCACTCTGCAATGCAATGAAAATAGCCAGGGAAATAATTATCAGTATCACCAGTGACCTTTGCTTGTTAAAAAGCAGTTTAGTATTAATTTTTACTGTGGTTCTTTGCATAGGATGGCCAACTCCAGGATGGGAAATACCTGGAGATTGGGGAGCTGGAGCCTGAGGATGGTGGGTAAGGATGGTCACGAACCAGCTGATGAACTAAAGTTCATTGCGGATTTTGGCTGGTTCATGGCTTGCGAAGTGATGTTTGTGAACTGAAGAGCTGCCACGGACTTCGACAAATTTTGATGCCGTTCGTGACGGTTCGTGAAGAGCAGGAATTGGGGAATTCTATGGCTGAGCCATTTAAACCCCTGCTTTCTGCTCTTCGTGAAAAACAGCTGAGCCACAGCGAGTAGAAAGCAGGGGGTAAAACGGCTGGGAGCCATTTAACCCCCCTGCTTTTTGCTCCCTGCTGCTTTTCGCAGAGACCAGAAAGCAGGGGTTTAAATGGCTCATGAACTGATACAAGCCGGTTCCGCTTGTAAACTGGTCTATCTGCTCATGGTTCAGCCACAAACCGAACTGCAAAAACGTAGTTCATGCCCATCCCTAACAGTGGGGACTGGGAAGTGGAGGGACTTTGACAGGGTATAATGATATAAAATCCACCCTCCCAAGCAGCCATTTTCTCCAGGGAAACGCATCTCTGTCATCTGGAAATCAGTTGTAAATCTAGGTGCTCTCCAGGCCCCATCTGGTGGTTAGCAATGCTAATTTTGAAATAAAAATGCTTGCTTTGATTGTCGTGTCTTTTGCTAGCAACAGCAATGACAAGAACTGTAGGAAAGAGTAGACATGAAGTTTTCCTGGAGATCACCAAGGAAGAAGGAGGAAAGTTCCCTTTAAAGAGAGAGAGAGAGAGACCTTGTCCCTTTTCTTTTCATTCAGCTTCCTACCCTTCTTGGGCTTTGCTTCCCACTCCCAGAAGTTAATTTACTCAGCTGTGCTGCCCTGCCCTGTCCTTTGGATTGCTCTTTCCTGACATCTTGTCTGCTCCTTGTCATTCCTTTCTTTTTTTTAATGAAAGGGGGGATTGGTTAACATTTGAGGTCTTGAGATTGTGTATGGGAGAGAACAGGACTTGTACTACCATGCCGTCAACTCAACAAATGTTTTTTTTTTGGTCGCTCATGTAGATTTTCCCATCCTTATACCTATAGGATGTAGTTTGATTTCTGAAATTTCACCACAGGAGGACAGTAGCGTTCCCTTAGCCAGTCTCTAGCAGCAAACAAAAGATAGAATCTGAAGAAGTTATGGCTTGCCACTTGCCACATTTTCCACACAGAACAATAAATAAAACCTTTGATATTTCAATATATTTTAATGAAAATGTTAATGAAATGGATGCAAATTCAAATTTGTGTATTGATTCAAGCACTAATCTCCTGCAAGGGAAAAAAGAAAGATCCTGATTTGTAAATCGGCACTGCTTTCATCCCAGCTGAGCTTGTTGTTTCAAACCCTGTAATGGGACCTACACTAATCTCCTGCAAGGAAAAAAAAAAGATCCTGATTTGTAAATCAGCACTGCTATCATCCCAGCTGAACTTGTTGTTTCAAACCCTGTAATGGGACCTCAAGTTGTTAGTCTTTAATATGCCACTGGACTTTTGTTTTTTTCTGTAAAAGAGCCTGTCTGGACAAAGCCTAAAAGTGAACCTGGTTTTCCCAATAAGGAGTTATCCAGCTAGATCAAGCCAAGCTCTACCTACTTCAGAATTCTGGTCCCAGCAGTAGCCTGCATGATGCCTTCAGGGATTCACAAATGAAGGAAGAAACTGACAGTTTTCCACTATTCTCTGTTCCCAACAACTATGGCTGTCAGCAGTACATATTGCCTTTGTACAGCTATAGTGGTTAGTTACTGATAGACCTATCAATAAAAGAGTCACCTAATAATTCTTTACTATGCATAATCTTAATCCACTAGCCTGAAAGGGGGGGGGATGTCCTGTCCTCTTAATATAGGCTTATGAGGTGATATACGCTTCCATGCCATGAAAAGCTTCACCTGCCCATTTCCATACATTAAGCTTCTATTAAAGTGGTAGCATTTTTTTCTCCAGGGTAGTGGGAAAGCATAATGCCAACCCCTTGGGGTGGTGTCCCGATGAGAAATCTATTTTAAGGGGATTGGGTCCAGCAATGTCACAGCCCCATCTAACTCAATGGGACCAACTTCAGAATAAACAAATGTAGGACTGAGCTGCTGTTTTTTGTGACTTGAGAGATAATTTGTATCATTCTGTTTTTCTGATAAAGATTCACCTGTTTCAATAAATAGGGAGGGTTTTTAAAACTCCGTTTCCAGAGAAACCAATAGCATCAGTACTTCAAAATGTTTGTGACTCACCTTCACCACCCCCATTCCCTTTAATACAAATTAACATTTGCAAAACCGTGTTGTTTGTGCACCAGAAACCCTTGAATAACTTGAATAAAATCTATTACCAAATTATTCCTTTATACTAATCATTAAGAAAAGGAAAGAAAAACCCAAAAATGTAGAGCTGAATTATGATAAAACCTCAAAAATAAATGTAGTATTCTGAAACATTTGGTTCCCCAAGAGCTACACATACAGCTATTTTTAAAAGTAGATTGGCTTTACTTGGAAGTAAGCATGCAAGGATGTTGGGAAAGAAAGTACACAAGGCAAATAGGGTTGAAATACAAATTCAAGTGATTCTACAGGACTGTCTCTCCCCATATGTGCCCCAGAGAGCCTTGCACTCTGCCGATCAACACCTTTTGGTAGTCCCTGGTCCAAAAGACATCTGCTTAACCTCAACCAGGGCCAGGGCTTTCTCTGCCTTGGCCCCAGCCTGGTGGAACACACTCCCATGTGAGATCAGGGCCCTGCGGGACCTGTTACAGTTCTGCAGGGCCTGTAAAACAGAGCTGTTTCATCAGGCTTTTGGCTGAGGCAGTGGACATTCAATCCATCTTCTGCTCCCGTGCTTACAAAAACACATTGGCTGATTTCCCACAAGCGCTTGCTCCATGCTCTCTCTTCCCTTTTGCCCTGATGGTACGTGTCAACTTCACACAAGCTGCTGGGCGACCGCATTTTGCCCCAGAGCTTCACGCAATTTCCCCCATGTCTACTCAATCCTTAAAAACCAGGACTGAGTAGACGCAGGGGAAATCACGCGAAGCTGCAGGGCAAAATGCAGCCACGCAGCAGCTTGTGTGAAATTGACCACGTACCATCGGGGCAAAAGGGAAGAGCAAGCGTGGAGCAGCGCTTGTGGGAAATCAGCCTTTATTATACTAATCATCCTGCAGGAGGCACTATGGACTGCAGTGGAGTTTGTGTCTTTGTATGCTGCCACCTTGTTTAATTGTTTGATTGTTTTAACTTGGTTTTATTGTATGTTATTGCTATTTCATTTATTATCTAATTGATGTGAGCCATCCTGAGCCCATTTTGGGATAGGGCGGGATATAAGCCTAATAAATAAATAAATAAATTATTGGGACATAGTTGCTCCAGGACATGATGTTCATTAACAACAACCATAGTTCAGTCTGATGACTGGTATGAAACCAACCATGAGAGTAACTAGTTCAGGTGTTGCAGGCACTAAATCTAAGGCTGCTTCCATACAAATGTTTTGCTTTGGCTTGCCATGCCTCCCACACTGAAGTGATTGGTTTGTTTGTTGTGGCATCCACCGGGCATTGTCATGCAGTTGTCCACCTTCCAGGTTTTCTCTGATTCACTGCAATCTTTCCCAGACTTCCTTTGGTACAATCCTTCCAGAAAGATCATTGTCTAAGTGGGCTTGCCTACCATGTCAGAGGGAAGGTGCAGAGTTTTGGACCTTCTTCCTACATCTGGACAATTTCCCCTTGGTACCCCTTGTGCCCACCATTCCCCTCCTTTTGCCACCAGTAGACTTTTTGCTAGATTTTTAAAACTGATCATGTAACCCTAGGTTGCTATAGCTCCTGCTGATGTTTTTAGAAAGCTACCTAAAGCCCTCTGGCAGGGTAGGGTGGGGAGCATGGGAGGCACAAGTGGATACTGAGAACATGGAGAACATGGACAATTGTTGCTGCATGGAACAAACCTAGCTCTTACTCTAAAGTGAAATCAATGCTGTCAGAACTAACAGCAACTCCCACCCAGATTTGGGGCAAAGAAGAGCACAGAGCCGGACTGGGCCAGTTGTTTATACTACTGCTGATACACAGAACATTCCTCTGTTTGGACAATTTAATCTAATTATATTAGGGAGTAACTCACAATGGGTGTACAGTAATCTGTGCAAAAAGCATTTCCAGTACAAAGGGATCAAAAAGAACATGAGACAAGGCTTTCCTGTTGTCTCCTTTATTGGCTAGATACAGGCAGCAGCTTTTCAGTACTTTGGAAGCTATGTTGTAGAGTTTGGTTGTCTCGGGTATACACATAAGCTTTTGTGGCCCCGGTCACACGGAGAATTTGCTGCATGAAGGCACGAACATCAGGCGGATTTTTTGGGCATGATCACACCGCAACATCTGGGAAGCGTAGCGCACCCATGGCCAACCTGTGACGTCCCGCCAAAGACGCGGAATTAAAAAGTACCAAGGAAAGTGCACTAGTATCCAGAAAACGCGCGGCACAGGCTAGCATCTGATCGCGGGAGCACTAGTATCCCATGGCATCTGGCGCCTGTCCACGTCCCATCGCAAACCAGATGTTTTCATAAGCACATGCGCACAAACACGAAACTGAAAGCAGTGCTGCTTTGTGGAACTGCACATGCACATGTCGCACCGCTTCTTTGCCACACTGCAGCATCGCTGTGTGATCGCCAGCTAACAGCCTAAGCACGGAGACTCGGGGGACCGTGTGATCGGGCTACCGCGCTTTATTTTGCTCTGGGGCGAAGAGCCACGCCTCCCCCCGCGTTATCTGGCCCGTGTGACCGGGGCCTGTGTCCCTCAATCTCTAGTGAAACTTGTTTTTTCACATTTTTCAGAACATTTTCATGCTGCAGCCTCTTTCATGCCAAAATAAGCCTTTGAAGCATGACCAGCTGCTATAAGAGACGTGTGTGTATTTAGGTATCTCTGTGTCCTAGAAATCTGTTGGGCAGCGACATCTGCTGCACATCCACAACCAATACCTTGCAATGCCCAGAGCACTTTTGGATCCAGATGTTCAGGTGGGAGGCAACTGAAGGCATCCTGCTGAGCTTTAGAAAGTTCATCCCACCAATTGGAAGGAAGTTTGTGAGATTTCATTGATTTGTCCACACCTACAGTGCCGTGAAGCCTTAACACCTTTAACCAATGCTCCCTGTAAGCTGTGGATTCTTGTGAGCAAAAATTCTACTTTGTGAGCTACTGTCATTAAAGTTGTGAGTTAGGGCTTGGGTACTGCATCAATTAGTTTGCTCTGGAGCCATCCCTCCTGAGCTAAGACAAAAATGTGTGAGCCAGAGGTTAAAAAAACTGTGAGCAAGCTCACACTAACTCAGCTTAAAGGGAACACTGCCTTTAACCACATCCATATCACAAAAATAAGGTTTTCTTGTAACCTTAATGCCAAAAGAGGCTGTTTCCTTGATTCTTTAAATGCTTAGGGTTTGTAAGATAAGTACCTAGTTGTGATTGTTGGGTGTACTTTCAGCTGAGAAGCGGTGAAGAAGCAGATTGGGTTACATTGGTCTAACTTCTAGATGAGGCTTCAGTCACGTGTAACAGATGTTAGTTCGGGAAGAATGAGACATGCACAATAATCAGTCTGTTAGAAAGAGATTGTCCTTGGGGCAAGATAGTATAGCCTACTGCTATGTGAGGACAGAATAGAAAACAATGCCAAGGAGAAGGAAAATGAAATCAGTTCCCACTGTGTATTAAATGGAAAGGACTAAATGAATCAAAACAACCTTGAGTAGTGCAAACCTCCTGTATCTTTCTCAGAGTCTCCACTCTTCATATTTCACTTGGCAAGCTGCAAACCATCAAAACAGAAAGATTCACCATCTCTCAGAAAGATAAACCACAGACCCATTTCAATGCATTCTAACAGAAGCAGCCCACATCCCTCTGTTTATTATGGAGAAGCAAATGTAACAACATAATTAACAGAGAATCCCTCTTGATGGCTGAACTGAGGCTGCCCAAGGACTTCAACTTTTAACATTGCTAAATGGCTCTTCGGCTAATTCTTCTTTTAGGAAGAGATTTCTGTAACTGTAGCTCTCTCATGCATTAGCCACTCACATTGTGAGCCTGATCAAGACTGGGACCTCACACCATTTTAAATTGCCTCCCTGTAGGCTGTAAAATGGTGGCAACATCTCCAGGTTGGACCAGGGGTTACCATCACATCTAGACGTGCCTTCATTTGTCCCTTCTAAGAGAGCTGGCCCTCAAAAGGGGAAACTGTCCCTCAGAACTAGAAACACTATTAAAATTAAAAAAATTGTACTCACACTTTATCACTGTAAGCGCGACAAGGTTTGCCATCCTTCAGGTGGGGGTTGGAGTTGTCATGGAATTACAGCTGCTTTCCAGACAACAGAGATCATCTCTGGAGGAAATGGGAGCTGTGGAGAACAGACTCTATGGTATCACATCTTGTGGAGTTTCCTCCTCTCCCCAAACTCTATCCTACCCAGGTTCCATCCCAACTCTATCTCACCCAGGATAATGTAGGTATGTAGGACAGTGACAGAGCTTTCTTCAGTCATACAGTTCTTATTTTATCTTCTTCAGTCCTGGCTAAAAGTCTATATTTAACACTTGTGACCTTCATGGTTTTCCTGCTGGAGGAAGCCAGAGAGAACTGCCACCCAACAGACAGCAGTCACAAAGGAGGGCCACTATGTCCTTGGAGTTTGAGGGATGTGGGCTTAATTCATCTGGGTTCAAATCTCTGCATGTTTACTGATTCTTCCTGGGCAAGCCACTAAATAGTGTCAGTTCTCCTTATGTAAAATGGAAGGTATGTTACAGCTAATGAGGTTATTAACTGAATGAGTCAGCTAAAGATGGTAAGTGGTGGGGATGAATAAAATAAAACTGGATCACAGTGTCTAAATTAGTCATTGTGTACCAGAAGAAGGCATTCAGAGAATCATTGCTGATTCATTCATACAACAGCCCCATGAGCTAGATCATAAGACCCATTTTACACAAGGGGAATCGATACAGCTGAGTGGTGGTGAGCTATCCAAGTCAATGCTTTGAAAGCTGCAACACAGCCCCGTTGACACAGGTCTGCCTCCAGCCATGAATATAGAGGTCTTTTTAACTATCAGTCATCTGATTTCTGTAGCTGGTAAAAGGGAAGTGATAAGTCTGGCATACTTCCCCCATTAATACACTGCATGATCGTGATCCTTAACATACCTGTGAGGAATTATAAAGATGATTCCTTTTCAGATCTGTTTTTCCTTTAAGTGTTAGTACTTTCTCTCTCCCTATCAAGTAGCTTCTCCATTTTCTGCGGCTAGGCTCTTGCAGTGAAAAGCGCTATTTTCTTATACAGCATAGCTTCCAAGTTTCCTTTGAAAAGAATGTTCTCTTTTTCCAAAATGTGGCAGCTTCAGAACATAATGGATGTTACTTCATAACACACATACACAGGCTGCATTCATAACTCACAGGAGATGCAATTGAATAAAAACTGGTATTATAAGTGTGCGTGTGCATATGTGTATCATATTGCTTTTTAAAAAATGATTACCCAGCAAGTCTTTTTTCCAAGTCATCTAAAGAACAAAGAACATTGTTTTGTGCCCCTGGAGAAAAGGTAATAATCCCTTTCTTATCTTACATATCACTCTGTGGTAGAAAAGAAGCAGTGGTATCTCCAGCACACTACCAAATTTCTTTATTTTGTTGCAGTAGAACACAGGGAACAAATACTGAGAAGAAGAAGCAAATAGCAGAAGAGTGAGAGAAGGGACAACTTGTAATCACCTCAAAGGATCCTCACCCTTGAGTGTATATGTTGTGGCTTAATTAAAGCAAAGTATGCAAACATGGGAAGAGCTCACTTGTCTCGGTATATTCATTCAGAGTACTGGCTACACATGTCCTGACCTGAACCTATGCTGATTTCATGCACTTTCATGAATCAGTCCATATTTACCAGAGACTGTTCCCAATTTCTGTTAGGAGCACAGTACATAAGAACATAAGAACATAAGAGATGCCAATGTTGGATCAGGCCAAAGGCCCATCCAGTCCAACACTCTGTGTCACACAGTGGCCAGAAATACCAGTGCCATCAGGAGGTCCACCAGTGGGGCCAGGACATTAGAAGCCCTCCCACTGTTGACCCCCCCCCAAGCACCAAGAAGACAAAGCATCACTTGTCCCAGAGCCCTTATCTATACCTTGTGGCTAATAGCCACTGATGGACCTCTGCTCCATATGCTTATCTAATTCCCTTTTGAAGCCGTCCATGCCTGTAGCTGCCACCACTTCCTGTGGCAGTGAATTCCATGTGTTAATCACTCTTTGGGTGAAGAAGTACTTCCTTTTATCCGTTCTAACCCGACCGCTCTGCAGTTTCATGGAGTGCCCACGAGTTCTTGTATTGTGAGAAAGGGAGAAAAGTACCTCTTTCTCTACCTGCTCTTTCCCATGCATAATCTTATAAACCTTGATCATGTCACCCCTCAGTCGTCTTTTCTCCAAGCTAAAGAGCCCTAAGCGCTTTAACCTTTCCTCATAGGGAAAGTGTTCCAACCCTTTTATCATTCGAGTTGCCCTTTTCTGCACTTTTTCCAAAGCTATAATATCCTTTTTAAGGTGTGGTGACCAGAACTGCACACAGTATTCCAAATGAGGTCTCACCATTGATTTATATAGGGGCATTATGATATTGGCTGATCTGTTTTCAATACCCTTCCTAATAATCCCCATTGGCCTTCTTTATTGCAGTCACACACTGTCTCGACATTTTCAGTGAGTTATCTACTACAACTCCAAGATCTCTCTCTTGATCAGTCTCTGCCAGTTCAGACCCCATCAACGTGTATTTATATTTAGGATTTTTGGCTCCAATGTGCATCACCTTGCACTTGGCCACATTGAACCCCATTTGCCATGTTGACGCCCACTCGCCCATCCTTGACAGATCCCTTTGGAGTGCCTCACAATCCTCACTGGTTTTCACCACCCTGAACAACTTTGTATCATCCGCATATTTAGCCACTTCACTGCTTACTCCCATCTCCAAATAATTAATGAACAAGTTAAAAAGCAGTGGACCAAGTACTGATCCCTGCGGTACCCCACTGCCTACCACTCTCCACTGAGAAAATTGCCCATTTATACTCACTCTCTGTTTTCTAAGAATTAGCCAGTTTTTGATCCATAAAAGGACTTGTCCTTCTATCCCATGATTTTTTAGCTTACTTAGGAGCCTTTGATGAGGAACTTCATGAGTAGTTTGGGCACATTAAAAAGCTGGCAACCTTAAAGCAGGCAAACATGAGTTTTCAGCAATATGTAATAGTGGGAAAGGACAGTGACCCAGTGATCCTTAGTAGGATAGGAGGAATGTTAAAGTACACAAGACAGATCCTATTATCACCTATATATTGCTGGAGGGTATGTGGTCTGCTGTCTGACTTAGCAGCAGACGTGGCCATAGTAACATAAGAAGAGGGGTCATCCTTTGGAGCACAGGTTTTGCAAATATAAGATAGTCCCATGTTCTTTTCCTAGCCTTTAGCTAATAGTAAGGCTAGCAGAGGTCTTTAAAGCCAGCATGGTATAGTAGTGAGGGCACCAGACTAGGATATAGAAGAAGACTCAGGTTCAGATTTCACTTGGACCTGAACTTTGTTGGGTGACCTTGGGTCAGTCACTCTCTCTCAGCCTAAGCTACCTCCCAAGGGTGTTGTGAGTAAGGCTGCCAGCAGGCGCGGAAAAAATGGCTTTGCTCTTGAATAGAGGCTTAATGTGTGAGAATGGGCAGCTGGAACTTTCATGGCATGGAGGTAAATTACATCACTTGGTAAATTACATCTATTAAGCCTGTATTACAGGAGCAAGACACTTTCCCCTTTTTTGGAGAAAGGACAGGATAAAAATGTACTAAATAAAATAAATTTTATGATAATTGATTATAACTTCTAGGCCATTAAGAATGTAAGCGTATCTAAGGAGAGGGAATGTACTAATAATAATTGGCTTTACAGAGAATATTTAGATATGATAAGCAGCTGAAGCATGCTGTGAAACTGAATTCAATTGCTAATCCAATTGCTTCAAGTCCTTTGAGCTCCATGATAGATATAAATGGCTCCTTCAAGAGAAAAAAAGCTTGTCTCCAAAAAAAAAAGTCATGGCAGAAGCTGGCCTTGGCTTTATCACAGAATGGCATGGCAAAGCAGACAGGACATGAAATGTCTCTGGTTTAGGATGGCTCATCTCTAACACTGTTCTAGCGGGAAATGGGTTAGGGCTGGCCACTGAGAGGGTGGCAAACAATACTGACTGCCTCACGAGGTCTAGAGGCCTCCTAGGAAGGTTGCAGGCCTAATGTGTCTGGGGAATTATCGATCTTTATATACAACTACCAGAAGTGTCCAAGGTAAAATGGGGGAGCTGGGATGCTTAGTGTCAGAGCAGAACATTGACATTGTGGGCATCTCAGAAACTTGGTGGGTAGGGGTGTGCAAAAAAAAATCACAATTTTTCAGTTCAGATACATTGGAACCCCCCCCCCTCCCCAATGGTCTTTCTGAAAAATCCCAGATCCCAGTACCGGTATGGTATTTTGATCAGGGATTTTTCAGAAATCCTGAACTTTTTCAGGTCCAAAAGACCCAAGAAGAAAAATACCAATTTTTTTTTTTAAGGGCAGCCCGACCCTGGGGCTTGCTTGACTTCTCCTGTGGCACAGTTTAAACTGCACGGCAGGAGAAGCTGTCTCCAGGATCTGCATGTGACATGGAGGTCTCTCCCCACAGCATGCAGACCTGGCTGGGAGGGCTTCTCCCGTGGTGCAGTTTAAACCCAGTCGATGTTGTTTACCTAGATTTCCAGAAAGCTTTTGATAAAGTTCCTCATCAAAGCTTCCTAAGTAAACTCATCTGTCATGGGATAAGAGGACAAGTCCTCTTGTAGATTTAAAACTGGTTAATTAACAGAAACAGCTGACATTAAAGATTTTATTATACAGTGCTAAGATGGTCAATGGGGGGAAGAGTTGATGAAATTTCCATAGATGATTCAACTGTCACCCATCCAGTATGGATCGTTATATAATTTAAAGAAATGTTCTTCCCACTGATCCTTAGAAGAATAAGAATCTAATTCTTTGAATTTACAACTAGACACCAAAACATTAAGAACACATGAAAAGCCATGCTGGATCAAGCCAATGGCCCATCCAATCCAACACTCTGTCATACAGTGGCCAAAACCCAGGTGCCATCAGCAGGTTCATGAGTGGGGCCAGAAATCCAAAAGCCCTCCCACTGTTGCCCTCCAGGCACCAAGAATACAGAGCATCACTGCCCCAGACATAGTGTTTCATCTATACCTTGTGGTTATTAGCCACTGATGGACCTCTGCTCCATATGTTATCTAACCCCTTCTTGAGGCTGTCTATGCTTGTAGCTATCACTGCTTCCTGTGGCAGTGAATTTTACTTGTATACTCTTTGGGTGAAGAAGGATTTCCTTTTATCTGTTCTAACCCGACTGCTCATTAATTTCATTGAGTGCCCACGAGTTTTTGTGTTGTGAGAAAGGGAGAAAAATACTTCTCTATCCCATGCACAATTTTGCAAACCTCTATCATGTAATTCCTCAGTCCTTGCTTCTACAACCTAAAGCAGGCATGTCAAACATGCGGCCCGGGGGTCAGATCAGGCCCCCAGAGGGCTTCCATCAGGCCCGCACTGGAACTGGCTGTCTTCTGCTTCTTTCAGTTCTGCTGCTGCTGTGTCACCGTAGGTTTGCAGCTTACAGATACACACCTGAACAGCATACTCAAGATTGCAACAGCACAGACATTTTGATGCAATAATTCAGAGCAAGACACTGTTAAACAAAATATTGCAAGAGTGCTAATGCTTTAAGCATGTTTTTATTTTAAGTAAAAAAACACAACTCCTTTGTGTTTGTGTCCTTTATAAGGTTTATATCTCTGCTATCTGGCATTACATTTTATGACACACATGGCCCAGCCCAACAAGGTCTCATTTATGTTAGATCCGGCTCTCATAACAAATGAGTTTGACACCCCTGAGCTAAAGAGTCCCAAGTGCTTTAACCTTTCTTCACAG
Source organism: Gekko japonicus (assembly GCF_001447785.1). NCBI lineage: Eukaryota > Metazoa > Chordata > Lepidosauria > Squamata > Gekkonidae > Gekko > Gekko japonicus. The sequence goes on from NW_015173738.1 coordinate 283,086, forward strand.
GGAAAGTGTTCCATCCCCTTAATAATTTTAATTGCCCTTTTCTGCACTTTTCCCAGTTCTATAATATCTTTTTTGAGGTGCAGTGTTTGTGTTGGGGGAGGTGGTAATCTGTGGCTTTTCTCCCCAAATGGGGCCCCAAAGCTATTTATGAGTATCATTTTCCCCATCTTTGTTTTTGTTCCCACTGTGCAGGGTACCTTAGGCTGACAGAGTGACTGGCCCAAAATCACCCAGCAATGTTTATGGCAGAGTGGGGGGTTACGAAGCTGGGTCTCCCAGCTGTTACTCCCCATGCTCGAACCTCAGCACCATGTGGTGTATGTGTGTCTTTGTGGAAGATCAGGTCTCTAAGTGAGACTAAACTGCCAGGAAAGGAGTGGTCAGTGGGAGCAGACTTGAGATTTGGAGGGGAGTGAATTGGAGTGGATGATCACACAGAGGTCCTGGGAGAAAAGGGCTGATTTACGAGTTCTGGTCATTAACAGGTGGCTGGTGAATCCTTGGAGGGTTCATTATTTTTGTGGTGGATTGAGCAAGTGTTGAGGGCAGTGGCTTCAATTCCTTGGAGAGTTTATATTGTATGTGTATGTTTTGGAGTGGATCTCTTTAAGTGAGGAAGGAACCCTGCTTCACACACAAAAATGCTTTCAGGGCTGCACAGGGCTGCACTGGTCTAGTGTAGTGGGGAAGTATGTTTTCAGAGAGGGAAGAGATGGGAGGCATACTCAAGGTGAATTACACATAGTGAATCGGTACAATCAACAAAATGGGACATTCACACAGCTCCCCACCTACCAATGAAAGGATGCCACAAATCGCAGGTAGGTGGGGGAGCAGTGTGATGCTGTACTGAAGGATAAGCCCTCTGAAGTTGGCATTAGCAAATTTTACCAGTTTGGGGGTCTGAATTACCCCCAACTTAAAGCTTTTGCTTCTAAAATTCTGTCTATGTTTGGGACACCGTATGTCTGTGAACAGCTCTTTTCTGTAATAAATGTCAATAGATCAAAAGTACGTTCTCAGCTTACAGACACACACCTAAACAGCATACAAAGGATTGCTACAGCACAGACGTTTACTTCAGATTTTGATGCAGCAGTTCAGAGCAAGAGGCATCAGTTATTAAAGACTGTTAAATAAAGGACAGTGACTGCACAGTGACTACTTTTGGGGGGACTTTTCCCAGAAGTCTGTCTTGGCACTATAACTGGGGGGCTGAGAAATTTCCTAGTGGATATAAGGTCCCGAGCGGTTTTATGTTTTACTGCTCCACTTGGACTCATCTGTTTTCAAATTACTGTATCAGCTCTGTGTGATTTCACATTAGCGTAAACCAAGAGAACTTTCCTTCATGTCTCAATAGCTAACCGTACTTCAGAAACAATGAGGCTTCTCCCTTAGAGTAAATAATAGCATTAGTCCTCCCAATACTCATTGAAAGAGCATATATCAACTCACAGAGCTTCTAGATATTCTTGTGGATTAATCTAGAAATCCCCCTTGGCTCGCCTGTTAGAGAACTGGATGTATTTATAGATCTGCTTCCCTCCTGTTTATTTTATTCAGCATCCCCTCTTGAAAGGGCAGCTGCAATATGCATAATGCATCAGCTACCAATAAACTCACAGGGATGGGTAGCAGGCTTATGCTTTTTTCCACAGAGAATTAGAGGAAGTCCAAAAGAAAAATAATGCCTTGCTGCTGAACATGCAGATTATTTTCTCCAATTTTCCACTGACCTGCTGCTGTATGCTGCTTGTAGCATTAAGAGCAAAGCTTTGAGCAGGCTCAGTATTTTTCCACGGACGCCCAAGCACTTGGAGAGTAATGCTGTGCATAAGAGGACAAGTATATGTTTGACCTGGCTCATTTTCAGGGAAGAGCAATTGAAAACCTCACAGTCTGTTCTGTTGACTTTACAGGCTTCTTATCTAACCAGCAATTTTCATGCTTCATCACTTCTTGGGAGATGACTGAACTTCTTTGACTGAAGGGGGAATGAAAATGAATCATAGTAACCACACTTTTAAGGTGAAAATGGTGCTGGCTGCAATGGGACCCAAATGCTTACATGTTTACGGTATGATCCCATGTAGTGCAGCAGTGGTTAGGGTTGCCAGTTGTTTGGAGGAAAAGCTGAAAAGGAGACCCTCCTGCCAGACTGAGCTTTGTTCAGTATCAGACAATGCCCTGCAGATCAGGGGAGGACTCATAGTCATAATTCAGGAAGTGATCTTTTGGCAAGGACTGGCCCTGACTGGGGGGGACGGGGGACGGGACAAACTAGCCTTTCAGCTTTGCAGACGGTCAGTTGCCACCATCTATGCAGAAGAAGAAGAAGAGAAGAAGAGATTGGATTTATACCCTGCCCTTCACTTGGAGTCTCAGAGCGGCTTACAAACTCCTTTCTCTTCCCCCTCCCCACAACAGACACCCTGTGAGGTGGGTGGGGCTGAGAGAACTCTGACACAAACTGCTCTTTCAGGAACAGCTGTGCCAGAGCTTGTGACTGACCCAAGGTCACATCAGCAGGTGCAAGTGGAGGAGTGGGGAATCAAACCCGGTTCTCCCAGATTAGAGTCCGCACACTTAACCACTACACCAAACTGGCTAGAAAACGAAGAGTGGCAACATGTACCTGCCAATATGTATGAAACAATTTCTTCTCTGAATCAGCATGTCTTTAATGCCACTTAGACTATGTAAAACAGCTTTATGTGAGGTAAGAATCAGATTAATTCACTGAATCATATTCTCTAAACAAAAAAGAAATTACCAGAATAAAGCCCAAGATAGATTTTTTAAAATGCATAATTAAAATTAACACGCACACACCTCTTAATACTGGATTCCTTTAATAAATACTGAGGATTAGAAACTTGTTCATTTCTTAAACCAAAGAAAAGACTTTCAGCGATTAAAATTCTATAATTGTGTAGGATGCAAAAGAAAAATCCACACATATAGCAAATAGGTTATCAACCCTGTCTACATTGAAAATAACGCTAGCAAAACAGCCATATTATTATCCCATTGCTACCAACCACAAAATTCTGCCATGTCCTGCATAAAAGTTCTACAGTAGCTATGGGTAGCAATAAGATAATGAGGTGACATTTACTGAGCATTTCTATTGATGCAACAGAGTTGCACCTACATACTTGAAGCCACAATACACATAATTGACATGGTTTTGAAAACATGTTCAAAGTATAGCAGAATCCTCAAATTTATTACAAAACGCCCAGTTCTCAGTTATGGCTTCACATGATAGATCTAATCTGCAGCTGATAATTTAGAGATGAATCTTGACCTGTGTTTTTTTTTAAAAAAACTACAGTCACTGGAGTTGCTAAATATACTCTGCCTTTGAGAACTATTTGACATGGATTGCTTTTACAATGCATTCATTCCAAAAAAGCTATCTTTTTTTCATTTTACAGTAATGTTAAATGAAGGAAGCCAAATTTAACTACCACTTTTAGAAGTTGATGTTGTTATTCCAGATTCTGTAATCCCTCTTTTGTAACAAAAATGTATAGGGAAGCCTGAGGACATTTCTATTTATAGGATGTCTGCTTCACAGCTCAAGGTTTCAAAGAATCAAATTAAATCAAAGATTAACTTTGAAGTCCTTTAGCCTAAAGCAAGGGTTGTTCATGAGACAATGAATAATACAAAGACAGTATCCTCAGGGTATCAGACAGATATGTTATAAAATTCAACTGTTTACTTACAATTAACCTTTTGTTTGTGAACCAAGGGTTGTTTTGTAAAGAATATATCATTGGAAAATGCTTCCCATGACTTCTGATGTCAATGTGAGCAAGCTGGATAGCCACAGGACACTATAGTATAAGGATCATACTGACAAAGCAGACATCAGTTTGGAAAACTACAAATGTTCACTCTCTTATCTTTGCAGAAGTGGAAGGTTCCATGTAATTCATTATTCTGACATGGGATGAGATTTGCTTTCCCATGAAAACGGCTTCCAAAAGGAAGTTACTCACTATAAGAAAGCAATAATTTTGTTGCAGAACAGAGGAATCCCTATGAAATGTTGCAGACTGTTGGGAGACCACATGTCTTAGCAGAAGATTAAGGCTACTAAGACATGATAATAGTCCAAAACAAAGTATAGATGTCTACTGCTATTGCAGCTGTATCCTTTGCTTTTACCACACATTTGCCCCTTCTGAAAAGTGCAGGTAGAAATTCAGTTCTGTGCTGGGAGGGGATAGATGCTTGTCTCGCCACCTGCTCACCACTAATTCACTGACTGAGCTGGGCAAACTTACTTGCAACTGTAAAGGCTTTAAAACTGGTTTGTTTATGTATTTATTTATGACATTTATAGTCCACCTTTCTCATTTAGGATCAGGATGGATTACAGAACTGGAAAACACTGTCATAAAATAGTACAATACAAATGTTAAACAATGCCATTTAAAAACTGCCTAAAATTCATAGCCAGGGAGGTATCAGTGAAGACATTTGCCACAGCATAGTTGCTATACACTATAGTGATATACTAGTGATGTGCATTTGAAAATTAATCAAAATACAAACCAGATCCCCTCTGTTCCCTAATTTAAGTAACCCAGTTACTAAACAAGCAGTTTACAGGAAGAAGAATACAGCAGGACTGGCTAAAGAAAGAACAATGTTTCAGAGGGTAGAACAGTCGATCTGTGGTAGAACAGTTAGATTCAAGGCCAGTAGCAATTTAAATACCAACAAGAGTTTCAGGGTTTCAGTAGGGCAGAAAATTAGAATCTGTATTGAGATACGAATCCTATGTCCCCATTCAGCCCTGGAGTGTCCATTGTTCTGACTTTGACCATTTCTGCAGTAGTGAAACTCCTGCATTGACGTTTTTAGAACTGAGCATTATGTGAAATGTTCTACAGTAGCTTTTTCCTCACCAGGCGCAAACCCTGCCCACCACATGCAGTGGCTCCAGTTCTCCCCTCCTTCTTTTCCCTTCTCTGTTTACTTGGCACATGCAGTGGTAGTGGTTCTGGCTCTCCCGCCTTCCCCCTGCTTAAACATTGGCAGTTCCTCCTTCTCCCTCCCTGACTCTGCCTAAAGGACATTGTCTGCTCAAGCTGTTCAAGGTCTGCAGAAGAATACCTTCTACCTGAACTTGGTCAATTCTCTTGATCTATTGATTCATAGAGGAACCAGGTTTAGAATTTGATATATGTATATGATATAAAGTCTGTTTTAGGGTGCTGATAAATCTGCTAAAAAGACATTCCTTATTCCAAAGGCTCAGGATTGTCTTCTCCCCATATCTTTTTCTTTTGGAAGCCATATTGGGTTGGATCCAAAGGTCATGTTCCACTTCTACCAATGGAACATAAATTTCCCACCTCCCCTAATGAGTTACCAGAAATTCTGTTCTTTGGCAGGGGCAGGAGGTACTCAGGAACAAGGCATAGGGACAAAATGGTAGTATCAGGAAACGGCCCTCCCAACAATGCAGCCAAACCACAGCCTCGACCATTGAGGCTTCTAGCGGGGCCGGAAAGACAAAGAAGCCCCAGGAAGACCGAACCAGAGGACGAGTGCGCAAGTGGTGCCGAGATACTTCAAACCCAGATCAGGCAGGAGTCGGGAAAGGAATGGGAGGAGAACCCCTCAGATGTCCCGCGGAGGGCCAGGCATTGTGCAAGGGGTTGGACTAGATGACCCTGGAGATTTCTTCCCACTCTATGAGTCTATGATTCTATAATTCACCCAGGCTGGCTGTGGGCACACCAGCACCTCTGTCAGGCAGAAGCACCTGAGATCCTCCCCCTCCCCTTTTCCTTCGCCTGACTTGGAGGTGAAGGGAAGGGAGAGGGGGGAAAGAATGGATCCCAAGTGCTTCTGCCTGTCAGAGGGGCTAGTGCACACTTCCGGTGACATCAGGGGGTGTGGCATATGCTAATAAGTTATGCTAATGAGCTCCTGCAGCTCTTTTTCTACGAAATGACCCCTGGCCATGATGGATCAAGCCGATGGCCCATCCACTCCAACACTCTGTGTCACACAGTGGCCACAACCCAGGTGCCATCAGGAGGTCCACCAGAGGGCCAAAACTCCAGAAGCCCTCCCACTTTTGCCCCCCCAAGCAACAAGAATACAGAGAATCAGTGCCCCAGACAGAGTGTTCCCTGTATACCTTATGGTGAATAGCCACTGATGGACCTCTGCTCCATATGTTATCCAGTCCCCTCTTGAAGCTGTCTGTGCTTATAAGAACATAAGAGGAATATTGTCAGGCTCACTCAACTCAACAACATTCCTTCAGAAGTTTCAGTTTATTGAGGGCTAGTACTTAGGGCACCATGAACTCTTGTGTCAGGAATGGCGGGCAAATGAATTGAAACTACAGATATACCCCCTTCATACATGACCCCCTGATACAATAAAGCCAATAGGCAAGCACCTGAGAATGTGGGCAAAAAGCAACAGTTATGTTCCCAGCGGGAAGCAGGGAGCTAGCCGAGTAAAGCTTTCAAGGACACCAGACAGATAATAGCACGCAGGAGAAGAGAAAGGGGTATGGGAGGAGGGAGACATAGAGAAAAATTCCACACCATGGCAGCCCTAGCTGTACAAAAAAATTAAAAGGGAGGTGCTGTGATTCCACCAATGATGCCACCAACAAGGACAGTGCAGGGAAAGGAGAGACAGACACCAAAGGAGGATTGGGCTCAGCTGTGTCTGGTCCTGCGCAATTGGTCTTCACGTGGGAAAAGTGGGGAGGGATACAACTGAGAGGAAGGTTCACCTTACCTTTCTTCCAATGTGTGCACATGAAAGCTCATACCTTGAATAAAATTTTGTTGGTCTTGAAGATAGCTCTGCCATGTAATTGGAATGTGTGGAGGGGGAAACCACCTTGCTCTGCCTGCTTCTGAGTTTCACTGTCTGTTTCTTGACCTTGGGATGTTCCAGCTGCTGTCGGCTTATGCTGGGAACCAACAGCTCTTACTTTGGCCCACTTTCTTTCCCCACCCGTGCGAACCTTGCTTACTGGTTTTGCTTTGTCATAGTCCTGGTATACCAATAAACAGAATTCTTCTTATGAAGCACTGCGTTGTGTGACCTATCGAACCCTGACAATACCTTGAATAAAATTTTGTTAGTCTTGAAGGTACCACTAGACTCTACATTTGTTCTACTGCTTCAGACCAACACAGCTGACCACCTGGATCTATAAGGCTTCCATAATCTCCCTCCCAATACAGACTTCCCTTTTGGGGCAATGCAACACCTCTCTGTTCTCTTTGTATTGGTTTCTCTAGCTAGCCACGTGGAAGGATTACAATTTTAATTAAACTGACTGTTTAGCTTAAAGTAATACAACCAAAGACCGTGATTGTGCAAAGTTTTTTACTGAACTGTTTTTTTTTACTGGATTGCAAGTTTTAGCAGTATTGTTGCCATTGAACAGTTCAGTCTCATTGTTTTGTGCTACTGTCTTGGTCCCTCTCTTCCTATTCTGTGTTTTGGTTAGGTCAATAAAATTACTATCTGATTAAGTATCTATCTCTCTTTCATCTTTCTCTGTCTGGGAGATTTAGTGCACTAAATCTGTGCCCTGTATAACATATTCATGCATCTCTATCTATAACATGCAAACTACAGGCTTCTGCATCCTCGGTTTGTATTGGGGTTGTGCTGAGAAGAGAAAGGTTATTTAACCCTTCAAGTTTCGTGGTTTTGCTGATCATCAAACCCCCATTTTTAATACCAATATCTTGAATAGTGCTCAGAAGCTGACCGATTGCTAGTACAGTTGCTCTAGAGCAACTCTTTATGTTATAGATGTCATGTTCGCCACACGATGGAGCTCCGTGAAATGGCTATAGTATGCAAGAGCCCCATTCACCACATGGATCACCCTAACCACACGGAAAGATTACAAACTACCACCATGAATTCCTGAAGATACTTGATGCTGGAACAGAAACTCTGCACACCGTTCAGGCATTCCACATGGTAAACTGCACACATATGTACTGCATATGTACTGCATATGCTGCCATGAGGCTCCAACCTGAGTCTGTCAAGTCATGACCATGAAACAAAAAAGAAAATCAGCCTTCTGAGTGGTCTGCATGTAATTTTTCAGTATTCCTACTAGTGTACAGTGAATCAAGATTGGCAGAACGCTTATGTGACCTGGGGACTTAGGAATCTCAGGCAGTGCCACAGTAGAGGTCAGTCAAATATTACAAATATATCTCCTTGTGATGTTCTTCCATGGATGCTTATTGATTTGTTTTAAAGAAAAAATAGCTTTGCTTAGGCTCCGGTCACACGGGCAGGAAAATGCGGGGAGGAAGCGTGGCTGTGTGCCCCCGGGCAAATCAGACCTCCCGTGGAGGTCCTGTGGAGGTTCCGTGGAGGTTCCGTGGGTAGGGAGAGGTGCCGATCACAGGACTAGCCTGCGTGCAATGAAGAAGCAGGTGGTGCAGCAAACTGGTGTTTTTGTTTTGTGTACCCGACGAATGCGCATGCGCCGTTGGGTGCGTGTGCGCATCCATGGAGACTTGGGGGGGAAACCTTTGTTGCAAGGGGACATGGGCGGGTGCCGGATGCCTCTGGAAATGCGATCAGACACCTGCCCTTGCCCCACAGTTTCCGGAAACTAGTACCTCTGAGGTACTAGTTTTTTGCAGCGTGTTTTCGCCGGGAAGCCTCGGTTGTGCCACGGGAGCTCTACGCTTCCCAGATGTGCCGGTGAGATCGCGCCCGGAAAATCCGCCTGTCTTCCGTCTCTCTTGCGTGGCTTATGTTCCGTGTGACCGCAGCCTTAGTTAGCATTTTGTTAAATCCATAGATAAATCTTGAATTTGTCAGTATGAGTGAATTAGCCTCTTGGAATGATTGGTAAACTTGGAGATCACTGAATATTATACCAGAGGGCACAATTTCAGGAAAATAACAGACAACTTTTGATCTGTTTCTTCTCTTAGATGCTTTTAACAGCATTTAGAAATATTAGATCAGAGGAGAAGGAACATTTTATTCTAAATCTAATCAGTAAAAACACAGCTAACAAGGCCATGAAATTATATCACTGAATAGTAAGGGCATAATTAGCAGGTGGAAAAAATATTCTTTTTAGTAGAGTTCTTTTGATGGTATAAATTTAGCTCGACCCTTGTATCTTTGAATTTCCATGAAAAACAACTTATGGTCACTAATCTTTAAAATCAATCAGAGGGGAGACTTCTACTATCAGGCAAATTACTGCTGTATTTCAGACTCCAGAAAAACATGCTTACTTGCTGTATATGCCCTGAAGATAGAACAAAACCATGGCTTTGATAGCCTAGATGTCACACCCGTAAAAAGTGTGTTGAACCTGCTTCTCCTGATGAAGCTAATTTTGGATTCCTCTGTGATTTAGAGCTGAGGGCAATTTAAGGAAGTTTACCATAATTTAGGAGCTGCGGTGGCTCAAGTGGTTAAGACGCTGAACTGCAGGCTGTGGAAGGTCAGTAGTTCAGCAGTTCAAGACCCAAGTTGCCGCATGACGGAGTGAGCTCCCGTCTCTAGTTCCAGCTCCTGCCAACCTAGCAGTTCGAAAGCAAGAAATTGCAAGTAGATAAATAGGTACCACTTCGGTGGGAAGGTAACAGCGTCCCGTGAGCCTTGGTGTTTGGTCATGCCGGCCACATGACCACGGAAACGTCTTCGGACAGCGCTGGCTCTTTGGCTTTGAAATTGAGATGAGCACCACAACCCTAGAGTCGGATTCGACTGGCTTTTGAGCAAGGGAACCTTTACCTTTACCATAATTTAAACCAGTGGTCTTTAACCTTCACACACTAGGGACCCACTTCTAACATCCAGGTAGCATTGAGTTACAACCACAGGATATCAGATTCAAGTGATGGGAAGTGGAAGGCTTTGCACTACAAGTGAATGTGGCACATTGGGGGAACAACTGGCTGGGTGGGGGTAGCTTGCCAAGGGAGAGTTTTTGCAGGGAAAAGGCTCCATGAACCAGCCTGTGTTAAAAAGGAATCAGTTGCTCAATGACCTCACTCCACTGGCCTGTTGTTCTTGTCAGTATGTATGCAAAGAGATGCAGAAGGCATGGCATGCTTGCTATCTTTGCAGGTTCATTAATAGTAGGATCTTTCCAAAACAGCATGTGAACGTCATGTGGTTTTCCATGCTTATTTTAGTCATATATGTTTTTTCTTAGGTTTATTTATTTCCTTTAATGTTTTCTTTAAAAAAATAATATCCCAAATATACGTATTTTCAAAACTTCCTTTGTAACAAATTAAATTTTACATAAATATTAATGCATAAATGACAGAAACAAAAAAGTAACCTAACTCAACACAACTAAACCCATTTTTTAAAACTTTGCTTATGTCAAATTATTTTAAAGATTTTTATCCCATCCTTCAGCCCAAATTAGCTTCCAAATAAAATCACCATGAACTGGGATAAATGTAAAAAAAAAAAAAATCTTGGAAAAGGTAGATGCTAGATTTAATCAAGAGCCCTTTTATACTCCAAAGGTAATCTCAGGAGCTTGGTCTTTTACAAAGCTGCCATTGTGAGAACTAACAATACAGGGCACTGATGGCACTTGTTCTGCGAGATTTCTCCCCCTAGTAAAGCTCAGGTAAGTGAGTGCAATTGCAGTCCAAATTGATGTGCTCCTACCTTCCAGTCAATGAAATCCTGCAGAATTACTGCTTCTGCTAGAACAAGAGCAGCAAGAAAGGTGAGAGTTCGCATCTTATTCACCCATAAAATAATTATACAGCCTCCCTAAACAAGCTGCCCAGGAATATTGCATGCCTAACAGACCTGCTTGAACCTGTTCATTTGAAACCATCTTGACTTTGATGTGTTATTACAACAAGGAATATGCAACATTCTCTCATCACAGAAAACTGCTGCATTTCAAATGGTTATTAAAGCTTAAGGGATCTAATTCTCTTCTAACGCACAAGTCCTCATTATATCTCTTTAGCACCATGAAGGTACTTCCATCTGTTATTAAACAAAGGAAACAACCCAAGTTAATTTTAAAGGTTGTTCTATAGTTTGAGAAATATACTTTATTTTTATACTCAAGGTAATCAGCTCACTCTCCCTGGTTCACTTTGATTTGTAAAAAGAAGATACTCTTATATTTGTTCTCAGAGTGTAGGTCTACATTTTCAAAGGATATAATTATAGAAGGCTGAGAAATGTCCTTAGTCCAACTTCAAAGCCAGCCCTAGCAATTAACTTGTCACCACAGAAGCATGTCTCTCTTTACAGAGGTTCCACATATTTAATTAAGCCCTAACCCATCTCAAAGAAAGGACAGTGACCACTGGAGAACCACTGCCTTAACACAAATTACATCTTTGAATGGAAATAGATTTGTTTACACCAAGTATTCAAGCAGCTGGTCAATACAGCAAATACTTAAAACCATTATGAGAAATCTGTGTCCTTTCCAGAGACCCAATCCCATAAACTTCTTTGCTAAGTCAGAATTAAACAGCAGTCCAGTAGCACCTTAAAAACTAACAAAATTCATTCCGGCAGAAGTTTGTACGGGTTAGAATTCATTTCATCAAACAAGAACGAAGTCAGCCGCTCTTGAGGGGTGGCAGACGGGAGCGATCCCTCAGTTCTGGCTCAGCCACAGCTTTTGAAGCTGCCAGTCAAGCAGCCACCGCAAGCACTGTGTCCAGGGGGCCCATTTCAGAGAGGCATCCTTTGACTGGCCCTTGTGAAGGATGATGAAAGGTTCGCTTTCAACAACTCCAGCTTCCCAGCAACAGCGGAACAACTTTAATACAGTGTTTCAAATTTCACTTTATTTTAAAAAAGTACACCTTGGAACTTCTATTGATTGAAAAGAGTTTTCAAATATCATAACAATCCATATTAAATATTAAGCAGCCCACTAAAATATTCAAAAAGTATTACTATGTACACTTCTATGAACTGGATAGTTTTAAACTCCTTAAAATGTAAGCCTGTTTGAAAATATTGCATGCTTTTCTGCAAAAAAAAAGCAGATTTAGGCATCAGCAGGTTTCTCTGGCTGCATATCGCATAGCATCAGAACCATAATCAAGAAAGCCCTGCTTCATCTCACATCCCTGTCTCCAACTCTCCCACGTTGGTCTACCTTTACTGATGCAGGGAATCCCAAAGGGATCCCAATAAAGCCTTCAGCACAATGAAGCATTTCTCTTCTGAAGTTATTTAATAACAAAGGCATCCCTTCAAGATTTCTATCAGTTATTGCCATAGAAGAAAGGATTAACAGTACATCTAGGAAACCAATCTTTGATGGAGAAGGAAAGCCAAAGTGGAGAAAAGTGTAGTAGATTGGCCCACCCAGGTTCCCATACAAGAAAGGGCTTGAATTAAGCTACTTAGCTAAAAGCAGCCACTTGCAGTTTGGTTTGGCTCTTGCTATCAGCTAATTCAGTTCCTGGTTGGCTCCTGACATTTATTTTGTGGGTAAAATGAAGGAGCCTTCTCTGTGGCCTCCAAACCATGAATACTTAACAGTGGCAGTGAGAACTGCATCCTTGAGGTACACAGAGAAGTCCCCTGGGGACTGGGGAAAGCACAAGTTACATGAGCATGGCTTAAGCGGTGTCCTGAGCTGTGTGGAAATCACTTCAGAGTGTTTGGGTCAGTGGAGCAATCTTGTGATAAAAAGCTAGCCAAAGGCATATTGAGGAATTTAACTCTGCATGCCCTCAGCTAGTAGGGAAACTATGTAACTTGACTGGAGTTTTACATAGCAGCAAATGGCATTACAGATCCACACAGTAAGCTCACTATATTATTAATTGTACCTTGACTCAGCCTAGGTTCTGATTGCTCCAGCTCAATCAGCTGATGCTCCTTATGGGGTTATTATTTTTCACCACAATCCTTTGAAATAGCTAAAGAGATTTTTCTGGACACTTGGAGGACTCTATAAGGGTGCAGAAAAATCTGAATTTTTTTAAAAAAAATACACAGGGAGGTTTAAATTGCTTTCAAATTAAAAAGTGTTCTCTGTGCTAGCCAGCTGCAGCTTCCCCCAGCATGGCCAGAAAAAGAGAATAATGAGGAGAGAGAGTGTGTGTTATTGGAATGGTAGACGGAGAAAGAGAAAAAGAGAAGACTGACAGTAGGAATGATGGAGAGAGAAGAGAAAGAGAGAGAAAGTCATAAGTAAGAATGAGACATGAAATAAGAGAAGAAATGGGCAAAAGAGACAGACTGGGAGAAGGGATGGTGAGAGAGGGAAATAAGCAAAGGTAGGGAAATGGGATGGCTGATGCCACAAGTTTCTTACAGGTCTCCACTTGTATTCTGTATTTGCTTCATAAGATGATTTAGAACTTATTGTTAACCACTTTCAGCCATGTGTTCAGTATCCCACTAGAAGAAAGTGACAGTAACCATCCACATCATGGAATTCAATTTTGCATCAGGGTTTTCAACCATCTCACTAGAGGCTTACTGGCAGCTATTTCCATACAAGGGGTCTGCTCCAAATTTATCAGAGTTAGAAGTCTAATAAATAAATGTAGCTTGGATGGTGCAAGCAGCCTTTAGATACCACTCAGGTGATTTTACTATCCTGCCTATAGAATTAGGTCAAGTTCTTATTGTAGCTGGTATTTCAAAAAGTGTATGAGTTGATCTAAGTTAAAGTGTTCAGATATTTTGGTGTAGTGTTCCAGCCATCTGGCTCAGGGACAGCTCAGCTTTCCCATGTAACTGAATCTGCCAAAAGAGCGGCTATAGCAACTTTAAGAATCTTCTTTACAAAAGGGGGCTCTTATATACCATATGCATTTAAAATCTTTCAAGGCAAGGTAGTTTCCCAGCTTATGTATGGTTAACAGCCATGTCTGTACAATGACTACCATAAACTAGAAGCAATCCAGTCCAAATTCCTCAGATACTTATTTAGAGTACCTTGTTGTGTACTTAATGCCCCACTTAGGCTAGAAACAGGGTTAGTTCCACTAAACTACATGCCTGGTTCCAAGCTACATGCTTCTGGCACAAGTTAAACCTCGCCCCCCCCCCCCGGATTAACTGCATTAATCTTATCAGACAATTTTCATTCAAGATGCATAAGAGCAATAGAGGACAAATTGCAACTACTTGGTTTCTCCAGGGATGACCTGGAGTGCATTAAGCGCCAATGGCCAGACACAGTAATTGTGTGGTCGGCCATGATTCCACGCCTAGTATGGCATAGTGCTTGGGACCCCAAAGGGATTGAGAGGGCTCGGCATAAGGCCAATGAGGAGCTATATAAAATTTTAAAGGTTGGATTGGGCCACTATTTGCCTCACCCCCAGATCCGACTTGATTTTCCGGACCTGTACAGAGGGGATGGCATACACCTTTCCAAGAAGGGAAATTACATCTTCCTTCAGGATTTGCGGCAAGGGCTTAAGCTAATTTTAGGTATTTGAGTGGGCGCAGCAGCCTAAGCAGAGGCTTGACCCTTGCGGTGGCAGAATTAGGTTTAAATAAAGTTCAGCAGCTCGTAAGCACCAATTAATAACCCCTGGGGGGGTAGAGGGGTCTGCGGGATCAACCCTGCAGCCGTGCGGCCAGGGATGAGGCTTGCAGACTGCCTATGGGGATGGCCACGACGGAGACTCAGCTGGCCGTGCGGTGGTGTTTGAGGGCTTCTGAAGGCGCATTCCAATCATTGGCTCGGCTGGGTTTGTAAGCGACTTACAGTTGGCTCCAACCCGGGACCGTGGTGTCTTGCCGTTTATACAGTTAAGGATGGGGGTCAAAGCGACACCAGGCCTTGCCGTGCTGCTGTTTTTCATGTTTGCCCTTTGCCGTTAAGTTAATATTTTAATAAAGTGGCCTTATTTCATCCAACCTCGTTGTCTGACTATTTCTTCCGTCTGGGGGGGCAATGGGACACCACCCTTCAAGTCGACAGATCACGGGCTCACTTTGCTCCAACAGTGGGGAACTGTAACAAAAATTTCATTCCATCAAGTCACCTTTATACATTAGAATTCCCCAAACACTGCAGTGCCTTTACTCGGGCCCAGTTTAATGCCCTCCCAGCCAAGATTCTGCGCTCCGGCATGTTTAACAAGGCAGAAGAACACGGTCTAGTGTTTTAAGAATTTTATTATTACTATTAATTGTATATTTTCTGTACAGAATATCTATTTTATGCATCCAATGTGTACTATGTATTGCTGATGTTCTTGACTGCTGATCTTGGATCATTATAATAATGAACTATTGCTGTTAAGATCTGTGAAGGCCGTTTTCCTTCACCATACCATAACCTTTCTTTGTTATTAATTTCATAACACTGTGTCAACCGATTGAGGGTACTGGAATAGAAATGTGTTTGTTCTGAGATCACAGACCAGCTTCTATGCACCTCGTTACAGAGAACAATTATTTATTTTCTAAGACTGACCCTATTCACTAACAGACTGCTACAGAATTGTTATTTTTTAAAGGGAGATCTTTTGGGGACGAACAAGGTGAACAGATCTGCAATATTGTCAGCTTGGAACCTTTTCAACAGATTCAGAATACAGTGTGACTCATTACCTCAGTACAATGGTAGTTTTAGAGAAGCATTTTAAGGAAAGGAAATATGTGAAACACAAGTAGAATACAGCCTGGGGAAAGGTGGCATTTCCATTGCAAATCAAATGTCACCTTTTATTCATGTGACTCAGTGATTGTTTCCCATATATGGTTGGATTGTTTGTTACTTTAAATGGTCTCCAAGGATTTAGGATTGTGACAAGGTATATTTCAAGACAGATATAACCTCTCCTTTTTTACACTCTGTAGTTTCATTTCAGTTATATATTTCAGACATAGGAAGGAGAAAAGTAAAGGCCAGATTTTCTCAGCTCAGGATGTAAACTGCAAGCTCAGGACAGCTCCACATTGCTTTGTCACTAGAACAAAGGGGTTCTTGGAAGCTGTAGTTATGGGGGAAATACCCACTCCGGGACCTAAATGAAGATGTTACTGCTTTTCCCAAATGTATATTTCAGAATAACTGAAAATAATAGAAGCCTTAGTTTAATAATGCAGTTCACAAGTAAAAGAAAATGATCATACAAAAAGGTATCTGAGGCTGCCGTCAGACATACTTTTAGATCTGACGTAGTTGTGAATGCCTGATGGATCTAAAGGGCATGATCAGACAGCAACACCTGGGAAAGGTCCCACAGTTGTCAGCAACCCGTGCTACCCCACCACAGAAATGGAGTTAAAAGACACCGGGGAAAGTCCAGTCCTAACATTTGCCGATGGGCCATGGACAGATTTTCCCTAGTCTGATTGCTCGAGCACACTCTCAAGCCATCGAGATGGTCTGCTCATTCCATCCCAACTCGGTGCCGGATTTTTCCCCCCTCACTTAGCAGTATGCACATAACCGCATACTCCATGGGGAAGCCTCCGCATGGAGGTTCGATTCCTCGTTTATGCATATGGGAAACAAAAGGCAAAAAAACTCACTTGCCCAAGGTGATGTCTGATCACACAGTGACAGGCTGAGCCCGCAGCACAAAGGGATGTGTGATTGCATGACTGTGAGTCAAATTCCTCCGGAGGAAATAGGGGCCCTTCTCCTCCGTGCCAAATGGGACGTCTGACTGCAGCCTAAAGAGCTATTGGTTTTTAAAGAGCATGATGATATTGATATGAATGGCCTCTTTACATGTTATGAAATCCTCGTGTTTGTTGAATGATGACAGACATTCTATGAGAGTTTTGTGACTCCCAGACTCATATGAGCCCTTTTCCTCCTTGTGACTGGGATGTGCAAACAGAAGTGTCATTAGCTTTCCCCCTGTGCTATTTTCTGTTCTTGAATATGCCCTGTGGAGTTGCTAATGGTTCTATTGCAAGACTTACCTGCATGTCATGAAATTTTGCCAATGGAACCAACAGCAAACTGAGGATCAGAAAACAAAATGGAGGGGAAGGCAAATGCTGCTTCTGCCCAATCACCCCAGTCAGGCCAAGTAGAGTAGACTAGGGATGGGCACAAACTGGGAAAACACAGTTCTCTTCTGTTCTGTTTGTGGTGGACTCACAAACTGAACTTCAAACCAAACCAAACTAAAATGGCCTCATATGAACTGAATCACTTCAGCAACTTTGTGATGCAGCAGAACAGCCCCTCCCCAGGGGATCTCCAGCTAACTCTCCTATATCTGCCCACCAAGTTTGGTGAGGATTGGACTTAGGGGTCCGAGTTACAGCCCACCAAAGAAGGTGCCCCAAGGAAAGTGCTTTTGAGGAAATGTCAGGCACAGCTTGACAGTGCATGTAGGACAGACCCCGTGCAGGCTAGAGGCATCAGACTCACAACAGACCTTCCCAGGATGATAACCCTTCTCCTCCAGTCTCAGGAGTCACCCACACTACTGCAATCACCTTGCCAGTGGTGTGAGTGACAGAGGACAGCTCTGGAGCCATGGCACAAAGGGAAGGTTCCCCCAGACTCCTGAACGTAGCCCTGGGAAAGGCCATGCAGAGCATCACCAGCAATGCAACCATCACTGTACTCAAAGGAATCCAGTAGCAAAGCCCCACTGCTCAATATGAGCAGAATGGCTGGGTACCATGGCACATGCACACACACACAAATGCATGCGCACAGAGAGAGAGAGAGCAAGCAAATACCAATCCCCTCTGCCCAGCAAAGCTGATCAACTTCCTTCTATCTCTATCATTCAAAGCCTCTCCAACTCACTGCAAAATTCAACAAAGGTGGGCTGGGCTGTGACTTGGGTTTATATGGCTTTCAGATCCCATAGAGACAAATGGGAGCTCTGTAACTGGCAGCCAGCAGTGCCTGTCAAGCTTTGGAGGGTTCCTATTGATGTTTCCAAGGCTGGAGAGAATTCTACCCCCACTGTTGCCTGGGAGTTTGCTCCATCAACATCAGGTTTTCTGGTAAACATTTCCATTTCCCCAATCACCCCAAAGTTTGGGTAATGTTTGGGGAGCATGCGCTCAGACAAACAACACTTCCCAGACACTGACCCAGCCCAAATTCAGCAAGAATTTTACTTCGTGCAATGGTTCGTGCTCATCCCTAGAGTCGATAGCAGGACATAATTATAATTAGTATATAATTAGTATATATTTATATAGCATGTTGAATGCTTACTTTTCATTCCCAAAACAATACTGTGAAGTAGCTTGTTATTACACTAATTTTACAGGCAAAGGGGATAAGTTGAAAGTGACATCAAAAGGCTATAGAACTGTCCCAGTTTAAATTGGGCTTGGAGAGATGAAATTATAAGTCAGATCTGAAGATCCTTAAATCCAGAGACTGGAGCTGTGAACAGACAAGACACATCTTTCTACAAATCTGAAAAATGCCCCCAGTTTGCAGGAATACCTGAAATCTAAAAAATATATAATGGAGGTTTAAAAAAAACACAAAATGGTAAAAGGAGCACCTGTTACTTGAAGAAATGGATGCTCCCAGAGGATGTTTCTAGGCAAACACAACAGTTTGGCCTTGTGGGTTCCCTTACGTTTGATATAATTCATACTTCAACTGTAGCTCTTCTAGAGCAATTTAGACTGGTACGTTTCTATTGCCTTTTGACGTCACTTTCAATTTGAGTTCCTTTGCCTGTAAAATGAGTGTAATAACAAGCTAATTCACAATATTGTTTGTGAATGAACGATAAACATTCAACATGCTATGTAAATATATACTAACAAGGGGGAAATTCAAGTTCTTGCAGGGAGGATCTAATTACCCCATCCCTCTATTTCCTCCTTCCCTTCCCTGAAAGCCCACATACCCTCTGTTTGCCTACCTCCTTCTCTCTTTCATACCCATTGGCCAACCCACCTTTATCTGCCATCTGTCTTCAGGCTGCAATCAGATGAGCCATTTGGTGCAGAGGGGAAGCGAGCCTATTCCCCCCGGTGGAAATTGACACAGCATTGCATGAGAACACATCCTTTGTAGCTGCAGGCTCAGTCCATCACTGCCTGATCAGATGGCACGTGTGGGCAAGTAGGGCGGTTTGCCTTTTGTTTCCCATGCACATAAACAAGGAATCACACCTCCACACAGAGGGTTCCCCATGGAGTAGGCAATTATGCACATACTGCTAAGTGAGGGGGGAGAACAGCACCAAGTTGAGATGGAATGAGCAGACCATCCTGACAGCTTGAGTGCATGCTTGAGCAATAAGACAGGGGAAAGTCCATCTGTGGCTGTCAGCAAGCATTAGGATCGGACTTTCCCCAGTGCCTTTTAACTCAGTTTCCATGGCGGGGCAGCACGGGGTATCGACGGCTCCGGGATGTTTCCCAGGTGTTGCTGCCTGATCATGCCCTTTAGATCCATCAGGCATTTGCAGCTGAGTCAGATCTAAAGGCACGTCTGACCACAGCCTTCAGTCTTCCCTCCTTCACTATACCTTGTAACCTCTGCCCAGGAAAACTGTGGCCCAGTCAGGTGCTGCTGGTTGCCAAGCCAGTTCCAGTTGTACTGTGGAGAACCTGCAAGGACTTGTGAGGGTCACCTCCCTTTCCCTCATATCTCCTTTCCCATACTATTTCTTCTTTCCCTCCTCCTGGCAGATCCCATATCCTCACTTTACCCTGCTTACTTCTCTCCTTTCCATCCACGCACCAACCTCCCCTTTATCCTGCCTTTCTTTGAAATAGGAATCCAAAGCAGGAATCCATCATTCCCATCTTCTCTATTTTATAATTACAACAACATTGTGAAGGGATTATTCAAAACTAAGTCTTCTAGATCCTAGTCTGAAATTCTAACCAGTACACTACACTGGCTTTTGTGGGGTGGCTGCTGTTGAACCGCAGTGAGCTGCTGGGCCTAGGTGAGTCATGGAACTTGCATTGATGAAGTTGCCCAGTGGTTGCTGGCAGGCCTGGCCCTGATTAATCTTCCCTCAAAGGCCAAAACAGGTCTGGAAAGGACCCTGCCCATTTCTGTGCCTTTACTGACAAAAACCAAGAGTGAAGTGCTGGCCAAACTGTCATAGTTGCCTAGCAATGGCCTCTGAGGTCATCTATGTCTTAAAGCTACAGGAGCTCGGGCCAAAATATATATATATTAGTTCCCCCTCTGTGACTGAGCCAGTTTTCAGTAGCTTGTATTTCTTCTTTATTTCATAAGCTTTAACTGTCCCACCCTGTTACAGATATTAGTTTAAGCTTCTGACCCAGCAAAGGAACTTAAAGGGAAAATACAGGAGCTGTCTTGTCTTATATTTAAACTCTTATAGAAAGGGCACTTTAAGCAAAGTAACTTTCAAAACAGAAATAATATTTTATTGAACAAGTAGGGAGTAGACATTATAGGAGATTGTCAAGGTTTAGAAACTCTGAGGTAAAACTTCATACTAGATATAGATTTGAATTTGCAGATCATACGTGTATTTGTAGTTTAGTTTGAAGGTTTTCTAGTTCTTTCTTTGTTTAGTGTTTTTCAGCACTAGCACAGGTTCTTAAAACTGCTTTCTAGAGAATAATGTTTACTTATAGTTTCTCAATTTCTCCTTTCAGAGTTCTAGGTCTTCCCTTTAGATATTACAGTTTTTCACTAACTCCTGAGGTGTCTAAGCTCTTCCCCTTTATTACAGACTAGGGTTCTCTTCCCAACCCCTTCCTACTGGCTAATTCTGTTTCCTATTTGGATTGTCTGGGAGTTCTCTCTAACTCCTCAAACCTCCTTCCAAATTCCTCTTCCAGTACTATATATCTGGATGAAGCAGTGATGTAGCTTTCTTGACTGAGAATCTGAATTCTTCTTCACAGTAAGTGTTAATATATTTAAGACAACAGAGTCCCTCTTCTTCTCTTTATAGAAGTACTTTTCTGACAATTCCCTGATAGAAATCACTGACTCTCAAAGTTTCTGCCAGAAGCCAGATTCTTTGGCTACTGATCCAGACGTTAGATTTCAGACAAAGATCAAAAGGCGAATGAATCCCAGCAGTCCCACATGACAATATACAGTCCAACTGCTTGGGACTGAAAGGTCATTTACTTTCTCTCTACGAGTTCCCAGTGAATCTTTTCTTGTTTCTTGTATCCACTTTGTCAATAGAGAATCAGTCGTGATATGGGCTTTCAAATAACTGATAAAATAAAATACTTGGGAATAAACTTGACTAATAAGTGTAGTAGTATGTATGAAAATAATTACAAAGAGCTTTTAAAAACAATTAAGTTGGATTTGGAAAAATGGAAAAATCTACACATATCTTTTATGGGAAGAATTGCACTAATTAAAATGAACATTTTGCCTAGGTGGATATTTTTATTTCAAACAATTCCCATACTTCAGAATCAAAAGCTCTTTAAGGAGTTGGATCAAATGATTTCAGAATTTGTATGGCAGGGAAAGTGACCAAGAATAAGACTGAAGGCTTTACAAGATATTAAAGAAAGAGGAGGCTTAGGCCTTCCAAATTGGTTATTATACTACAAATCAGCAGCGGTCGTCTGGATAAAAGAATGGATTATGCTAGAGGATAAGAGAGCACTGGAACTTGAAGGATATGACCTACTACTAGGGTGGCATGCTTTCCTGTGGTATGAAAAAGCTTTAACACAGAAATATTTTAAGCAACATTGGTTACAAGCAGCACTTTTGAAAGTTTGGGACTTTATCTTTAAAAGATTTTATAGCAAAAACTCTAGACTTATTGCACCGCTTGAGGCTTTTACTTTACTGAATATACATGAGGGGGAAGAATTAATAAGATACCAGGATATTCTGGACAATAAAAACTTAATGAATATACCAGAAGGTCTATCATGGTGGCGCAAAATGCAACTGGAATCCAAGTACAATAAAGATTAAAAAATAGGCTTTTATGAAGACTTAACAGACAGGGGAAAATTTTTGACCTCGGTGGACTCTAAGTTGATTAAAAGAACTTATGTCTTTTTACTTAATGATATGATGTATGATGAGACTGTTAAACCAAATATGATCTTATGGGCACAGAATGTAAGCCATAATATTGAATTAGAACAATGGGAACAAATATGGAAAGAAAACGTTAAGATAACGAAAGCTATTGCATTTAAAGAGAATATGTATAAGATGTTAAAATATGGGGTTCTTATCTTACCATGGCAGTGAACCAGGGGAACTATATTACATCTGTGCTAAAACAATAGCAGTTGTGGCCTATTTGTTTCTGGATACAATTCAATGTGCTAGTTTTAATCTTTCAACCCTTAAGCAGTCTGAGCTAGATTTCATTCTTTACAGCAGGTTCTACTGCACATTCCTTCCTAACATTCTGAAGTTAGACTGATGGGGGGGTGTTTTTTTTGAAACAACCCTTTCTTTTACATTTCCCGTCTCTTCTAGAATGACAGCCTTAGCTGGGAAATTTCAGTTTGCTGCAGATGATGGAGTCCTCTGGACGGCAGGATTGTTCAGCACTTAGCCCACTGATGAAGTGGTTTCTTACAGAACCCTTCTTTCTCATTTCTTTTTTTGCAATGAAGTCACGGCTGACTTACAGCAACCCCACAGGGTTTTCAGGGCAACAGATGTTCACAAGTGCTTTGCCATTGCCTGCCTCTGCATAGCCCCTGGTATTCCTTGGTGGTCTCCCATCCAAATATTGACCAGGGCCAGCCCTGCTTAGCTTCCAATACCTGATGAGATTGCGCTAGCCTGGGCTTCCCCAATCAAAGCGCAGAGCTGTTTGGAGGTAGGCACTCAACTCGGTGTGTAGTAGCTTGCACCATCTCCATATGTGTTCCAGTGTTTTCAGTACACATGTCCCCATCTTGATACCATTCCCCTTTTAAAATAAAATTGTGCTCTTGTGCTGTAGCAATATGCCAAGAAAGAGTCAGCTACAAACTCCAGAAAAACACCCCCTTCCACCTCCCCACAGTCCACATGTCTGTATAGTGGCTGCATGTCACCTTCCTGCCGGTTCACACCTGCTTCCATTAGTCTCTCTGTGTGTGTGTGTTTGTGGTCTTTAAAAAAAATTTAAGTGGTGGAAGGATTAAACGCAATGTGTACAGATTGTTGTTATTTCTCTACAGAGATATATTGCTATTTTGCATTTTTAAAATTTAAAAAAAGACTCAGCTCTGAAAAGGTGCCTATGAACCAAGAACGTTCAGTGCTTAACGGACCAGAGGGAATCAGGGTCAACCCGTGAGATAGACCCTCACCCGACCCCTACCTCAAAGATGGGACAAAAAAACCCCACACAATTGAAAAAATTGTGGTATTTTTAATAATAAAGTGAAAGCAAAGGCGAAATGCAGTATGTACCCAACTGATGTTATTTCTCTGCAGCAATATATCACTGATATGTAATTTAAAATATATATATACACACACACACCAAAATGGCACCAAATGGGTATGACATCTGGAAATGGAGCAGATCTTCCATAAAAGGGGGGGGGGACACAACAGTGTTTTTGAGGAATGCACTGAAGCAAGGAAATCTCAGAGGAAACACATGAAAAAAGCAGCACTGGCATGTAACCGAACGAAGCTATGTGGAAATTCACACACACACGCACACAAAACCCCTAAGGTCAGGATGAGAACTGCTGCAATAAGGCTGTCTGAAAGACATCTCACTGAAATAAAATCACCTACTAATCCTGCACCATTCTACCAAGCAAGTGTTTCATCCAGTGAGCATGCTGTGATTTCATACAAGGAAGTAGCATTTCCGGGAAAGCTACTACCGTATCCCTGCCAGCCAATTATCTTAAAACAAGACCATATGAAGAGCCATGTTGGATCCAATCCAACACAGAGTGGCCAAAACTCAGCTGCCATCAGGAAGTCCCCCAGCAGGGCCAGAAATCCAGAAGCCTTCCCTCTGTTGCCCCCTAAGCACCAAGAATATAGAGCACCACTGCCCCAGACATAGTGGTCCTTGTGACTTATAGCCACTGATGGACCTCTGTCTATGTTTGTAGCCACCACCACTTTTTGCAGCAGTGAATTCCTCATGTTAATTACTCTTTGGGTGAAGAAATACTTCCTTTTATCTGTTCTAAGCTTATCACTTATTAATTTCATTGCGCGCCCTTGAGTTCTTGTATTGTGAGAAAAGTACTTCTTTCTCTACCTTCTCTATCCCATGCATAATTTTGCAAACTTCTGTCATGTCACCCCTTAAGTCATTGTTTCTCCAAGCTAAAGAGCCCTAACCTCCTACCTTTCCTCATAGGGAAGGTGTTCCATCCCCTTAATCATTTTAGTTGCCCTTTTCTGCACTTTTTCCAAAGCTACATTATCTTTTTTGAGGTGCGATGACAACAGTACTCCAAATGAGCTGCACCATTGATTTATACAGGGGCATTATGATACTGGCTGATTTGTTTTCAATCCCCTTCCTAATAATCCTCCACATAGCATTTGCCTTTTTTAATTGCAGTTGCACAATGAATCGACATTTTCAGTGAATTATCTACCCTCACCACTTCCGCACTGACATTTTTGTCACTTGTTTTTCCCTATTGCTTTGGGTCGTCGTCCCCTTTCCACATGTGTTTTGTTCCCTCTGGGACTACTAGAGAGAGCAAAACGCATTGTGGGGGGGGGACCCTGAAGCAATAGGGACAAACAAGTGACAAAAATGACAGTGCTGCAAGATCTCTCCTGGTCAGTTACTACCAGTTCAGACCCCATCAATCTATATTTATAGTTAGGATTTTTGGCTCCAATGTGCATTACTTTGCACTTGCCTTTGTTGAACCTCATTTGCCACACCTCAATGACTGTGCCATTGAGCAGATGGTCACAGAACTTACTAGGGGGGAGGCAATCCTGCACTTGGTCCTAAGTAATGTCCAAGACCTGGCGAGAGATGTAAACGTGATAGTACCAGTTGGGAACAGGGACCATAATGTTGTTAAGTTTAGCATTTATGTAAATGGGAAGTTGCTCAAAAAGACCAACATAACCACATTTAACTTTAGAAGGGGTAACCTCTCTCAAATAAGGGGGATTGTGAAGAAGAAACTGAAAGAAAAGGTAAGGAGGGTCCAATCTCTTTGGGAAGGCCTGCATGTTGTGAGGCCAGCAGGGGAGAACACTGTATGCCACCCTGAGATCCTTAGAGGAAGATTGGGGTAAAAATGTACTAAATAAATCAACACTACACCAATGTAAGAAGAAGAACACTGCAACCAACTCATGGCAACCCCATCCATAGAGCACTCCAGGAAAGAGATGAGCCAAGGTGATTTTGCCATTGCTGTCCTCTGCATAGCAACCCTGGTCTTTCTTGGCGGTCTCCTATCCAGGTACTGACTGTGGCCAACTCCGCTTAAGTCCCAAGCTCTACCAAGCCCAGGCGAAGCTGTTCAGGCTGCTATGTATTGTCTGTGGCTTGATTCCTTATTACAAAATTGAAATAATACAATTTCTCATGCCTATGAGAATGGAGAGGATAATTCTGAGGTCAGCCAGTGCTATCGTAAATGAGCAATATATGAATGAAAGACTCAAAATCTCCTCATAGAGTTTTCTCTCAGGCCTTGGCAGTGCATGAGCAGATTGTGGGTCTTCCTACGTGCTATTTGGTTTCTTGCCCAATGGGGAATGTGTTGTAAGGAAGTTTCCAATGTCTAAAGAAGGATTTATTTTTATACACCTCCCAAAGTGATCAACTTCAATTCAATATGTGTTCAAGTCAGGAGAAAGCATGTATATAGTTATTTTATTGTTCCAAATACTTTGTGTGCATTGCTTTGATATAACAGAATCACTTGGCACAGTTGTAAAAGGGCCTGTCTGGGGCTCTACCACTTAAGAATGCAGGTATGCACAATCTTCTGCTTGTGAAAAGTTTGGACTGGCAGGGAGAAAGCCAAGCTAAGGTCTTTCTCTCTGACATGCTACCTTTCCACATGCAGCAGGCTACTGGCATAGGGGAAATATTCATGTCATGGGCCAGCCAACTGCCTCCTCATCTGAGGATGAGGAAATGGAAGAATCAGTCCCTGCACCAATGGAATTCCCACCTGAGCAGCTGGGTCTAGAAGCAGATCCAGTGAAAGAAGCATCAGGAAGCGAGAGTTGCTCATTCTGGCAGGAGACAAAAGTCACTGCCAGCTTCTCCTGAGCCAGCAGAGCGCAGAAGACAGAGAGAGCGCTTGACAGCCTGAGGGAGATGAAGAAACGCCCGTTGAATTGCACAACAGAGATCAGTGCTAATTCTGGGAGCAGAGTCGTTACAGGAGCAGGAATAATGACAAGCTGGTAAGTAGCAAAACCTGGGCTTCAGGGGATGAGTCAACTAATGAGGCAGATAAAAGAAAAATGCTGAGCAAGGGTTCACATGGAAGCAACCTTGCTCGCCAACCCCTCTGTGAGCTAGCTGACTCAGTGAACAGATTACTACCTTGCCTTGCTGCCTTGCACCCTGTCCTCTTAACCTGTGCTTGCTTTTCCACCGAGAAACCCAGACCCCATCTCCTGCCCTGGCTTGCAAGCTTTGGACCCAGGACTCCAGACCTTTCCTGTTCCCCTGACCTTTGGACTGAACCTTTGGCTCCCTGTGTCACAGGCTGGGGTACAGGCAGGGGGGAAGTCCAAGTCCAGTCTGGGGTCTAAGCCAAAAGGAATGGAGCAGGAACCGATAGAGAAAGTCCAAAGCACAAACTGGGAGTGGAGTCATTCAGAGCCGGGGTCAGAAAGCGGAAAGATCGAACAAAGTCTGGAAATGGGAGCAAAGTCTGGAAATGGGAGGCATATTGGATGCAAGAGCATCATGAGGTTGACTAGTTGCTTCCACGAAGAAGCCAGCCTAGAGCATGGAGCTAAATAACCTGCTGTTTCCAATGAGCGAGCGGCACAAGCAGCCAAGCGTCTGTCAAAACTCAGGGCTGAACGACCATCTGCTCCATAAGCGAGCTGCACATCACCTGGTCACCAAGTCCTGGCGGAGTAAATCTCTTAAGCGAGCAATCCAGGGGGGCGAGTCGGGGGGGGGCTTTCTACTTGTAGCTGCTCCTCATCAGCTGTTGCTGAGCCAGGTGCCGATTAGGGTGGCGATGGCAAATTGTCGATCTCTGAAGCTTCAGAGGGGCCAGCTGTGGAGTCTTCTGAAGCCGTCAGTGCCCCCTCGCCATCGCCCATGACACCCTGACTCTTTACTGGTTTGTTGACCTTGCTCTTATCTTTTGGCTTGATTGATTGTGATTGTATTTGTGCATCGTGGAGACCCTGGGTAGAGTAAAAGTGCCAGACTCTGCCCTGAACACAACATTTGCAGTGAATGGTTGTGATTGTATTTGTGCATCCCAGAGGCCCCGTGTAGAGTAAAAGCACCAGGCTCAGCCCTGAACATGACAATTTAGTCATGTGACCATCCCATCTGTATTCTAAAATGGTACAGCCCCCAAATGGCTCTACCACTTAATTCTTTTAAACATGTAAATCAGCCTAAAGAGTCATAGTGAAAATAGGTTGATTATGACAAGATATCATGAGAATAATTTGAAAAATGGAAATGGATCTGTGTTCAAGTCCCATATCTGTTTTGGATTCATTCGAAAGCTCCGGCGAGTAGATAAAGCTCGGAAGCCTGGAAAAAAAGACCTCTTCGGCATTAAGAAGCCTGTGATGGGCCAATCCAGCCAGGTGGTGGCAGTGCATCACTACAACTCAAAGTAGACCTGGAAGAACTGACGTCATCTAGCCAAGCCGAAGTGAATGCCGACCAGAACATGCCTAAAGCTTACAGCTGAACAAAATCCCCATCG
>NW_015173739.1:0-2898 GCF_001447785.1 Gekko japonicus
TAACAAGCCCTGAAAGAGCAACACCTGCTGGAAAACACCTGGCTATAATTACATGTTTGCTAGCATGACAGCTAGGTCTGACAAACATATCAAACTGATCTATAGTAACTGCTTGCTACCTCTATCACTCTGACATATATCTCAATAGAAATAGCAATAGCGGTGTGAGGATGGATCAAATAAAGCAATTTTTGTATTAAAGAAAGCGTTTGAATGACTAATCACAATAATGAACAGTATCCTACCATTCTGGGCACAGAAAGTGGTGTTGTCCTGCATTTCTTGCCATTCCCACAGTCCCTTCTCATCCCCAAAAAGATAATTCCTGACGTCGTGGGTGTTGGTGTGAGCAACTTAGCAGGCCTGGAGATTGGAGGGGTGTGTGCACTATATTTATTTTATTTATTTTTAATTTATTGTTCTATTTATATCCCACCCTCCCAAAACGGGCTCAGGGCGGCTAACAATTTGGTCACAAAGCCAAGATTAAACAATTAGGGCACGAAGCCATGATTAAAACACTAAACACAGCATAAAACAATCCAATAATACATAAAGTGCAGGTGCTCTAGATGTCTCTACAGTCCTCTAGATGTCATTTCAGTCCTCAATTCCAAGATGGGTTCTGGTAAAATAAGCCCAGAACAGCGGCGTAAGTTCCATAACAACACTGCTGTCCAATCTTCCTCCCAGGGCCGTCTCGCACCTCGGTGGTACCCGTACCATTTATGGTGGCGGTGCGATGGTGGTACAGTGGCAGCGGCGGCTCCTACTCAAAAGCCTGGCGGAAGAGCTCCGTCTTGCAGGCCGTGCGGAACTGCACAAGGTCCCGCAGGGCCCGGGTCTCCTCTGGGAGCTCATTCTACCAGGTAGGAGCCGCCACCGAAAAGGCCCTGGCCCTGGTTACAGTGAATTTGACATCTCTGGGACCTGGGGTTACCAAAAGATGTTGGGCCCCTGACCGTAGTGCCCTTGGGGGAAACATATGGGGAAAGGCGGTCCCTTAGGTATGCTGAACCCTGGCATCACTTTAAGTGTGTATAAGTGTTGTCTCCTTGTATGGGATGTCCCTCTTGTTGTCTTAGCGCAATTCTGCATCTGGCATTTGCTCCACATTTTCTCAACTAGGAGGAAAAAGTGCCACTCAAAACCACATTCAAATACCTCCGGGCAAGGCGTACTGACTGCAAAGTCACCCCTGAATGGCCATAAAACAGCCATAAATCTATGCAAAAGGTTCAATAAAATCCCACGATCAAAGAACTCGAAAGTGGCATGGAGTGTGGAAGCGACCATAAAACCTGATTATGAAAGGAAGCGAAAGCAACATGCCCTGCAGAGGGGGATTTCTGTTCCAAGGAGGGTTTTGTAAAACAACGGAGGGAAAAGCCAATGCAGAATCAATCTGGGAGCCGTCCTTTGACCCTGCATTGGGCAGGGGGTTGGACTAGATGGTCTGTATGGCCCCTCCCAACTCTACGACTCTACGACTCTACGACTCTGTGGCCCCTCCTCCTCTCTCTGTGTGCAATTTGTTCCGTGCCATTCCCCACAAGGCTCTTCGTGGAGTCACATATCTCTATAGGTCTCTCCTGTAGAAACACAATGCTGTATTTAGCTGGCCACTTTTGACAGGGATAGTAGTACTGTTTAGATTAGGCTTCTCGCTCTCTTTTCGACTGCCACCTGAATGTGAACCGAATCTATATGAATAAACGTAAGTTTTACTTTTGTGATATACTTCTTGGGAGCTTTTGCTGACTGCAATATGATGCTTCTATGACTGGGCTGCATGGATGGGGGGGGGCTCTTTTTGTAGAAAAAGCCCAGCAGGAACTCATTAGCATAACAGGCCACACCCAACAGCAGAAACTCTAGGGTTGCCAGCCTCCAGGTGGGGCCTGGGGATCTCCCGCTTTTACCACTGATCCCCAGCGGACAGAGATCAGCTCCCCTGGAGAAAATGGCTGCTTTGAAGGGTGGACTCCATGGCATTGTACTATGCTGAGGCCCCTCCCCTCCCCAAACCACACCTTCTCCTGGCTCCACCCCCAAAGTCTCCAGGTATTTTCCAACCCAGACTTGGCAACCCTAAGAAACTCATTAGAATATTAGGCCACATTCCTGACAGCACAGCTCATTAGCACATTAGGCCGCACCCCCATGTTACCAGAAGTGTGGTTATCCAGCCACACCCACCTTTTGCTTCTTATTCTGTTTACCTTGTTTGTTGTCAAAACCCAGGGCCCTTTTTTGTAGCAGGAACTCCTTTGCATGTTAGGCCACACACCCCTAATGTAGCCAATCCAAATGAGTTTCTGCTGTTGGGTGTGGCCTATTATGCTAATGAGTTCCTGCTGGGCGTGGCCAACTCAGGAGCCAGCCAGAACTCCATTCCTGTGCGTTCCTGCCCAAAAAAGGAGTTTCTGCTGTTGGGTGTGGCCTATTATGCTAATGAGTTCCTGCTGGGCATGGCCAACTTGGGAGCCAGCTGGAACTCTGTTCCTGCCCAAAAATATCCCTGTGATGCTTCTATGACTGGGCAAACTCTGCTATATTAACCAACTATCCCAATAGTGGGGCCTGCTTGGAGGAATAGCTGCATGGATGGGGGGGGGTGTTATGGGAGAGCAAGGTGGTGAAATCACTCTCCCTTCCTCTTCTGCACACACAGCTCCACTAAGGAAAGCCACCAGTTTGTTCCTGTGTCTGTCTGAAAAGTACTCGGAAACGTGGAGTGATTCAGCAAGAGTACTTTATATTTACGGTGGCCGAGAGTCCCATGGGCTCTCGGCCACGGACCTGGCCCTCTGATTGGTGCGGGCTAGGATCCGCTCCGCTATTGTTCTCAGGGAACGAAGCTTTAGGCTTGTGCTTGACCGCATGGCCCAACGGTCG
>NW_015173739.1:4031-4155 GCF_001447785.1 Gekko japonicus
CGCCATCACTGGACTAGATGGTCTGTATGGCCCCTTCCAACTCTACGATCTCTGTGGGCCGGGTGTTTTGTTTTTGCAGCCTCCAGTTCTATGAAATGCTCGGGCCCCGCGGATCTGGAGAAGG
>NW_015173739.1:4628-7849 GCF_001447785.1 Gekko japonicus
TGTTCTTACGTTTATGTTCTTATGACAGTTTTTTTTTTCTCCCAACTCTAGCATGAACAGGTTTTTTTGCATCTGCCTGTAAGTTCCTGCCCCAAAACTCAGTTCCCAAAGTCCAGACATGGCATTGGAAGTCAGTGCCGACAGTAATGTTAGAGAAACCATGGCTGGGAAGGGCATTTGGCATTTCTGAGCCAAATTAATACCTGAATCATGCCTTTTCAGCATGATTCAGGCATTAGTTAGGGCGAATCAGATGCCTGCCTTGCTTTTCCCCCCACCATTGGAAACAATGGAGGATGGGGGCACCCTGTTTGGGTACCCATAGAATTGTACCCCTTAGTCCAATCTTTTTGAAACTTGTTTTTTCCCACCATAGAGAACAATGGAGGGGATGGGGGCAACCTGTTTGGGGGCCCGTAGAATTGGACCCCCTGGTCCAATGTTCTTGAAACTTGGTGGGTAACTTGGGGGGAGTCTTTCTGTCGGCTGAAATTGATTCTGCCCGATTCAGCCGAATCCGAATCGGGCAGATTTTTTTTTTGCACGCCCCTATTCGGGATTCTCAAATTTTACCCAAATTCCAATACAATACCGATATTGGAATGCAGGTTTTCAAGGCAATACCGAATTTTTAAGGGTCCAAAAACCCCGGATCCAA
Organism: Gekko japonicus; assembly: GCF_001447785.1. Taxonomy (NCBI): domain Eukaryota; kingdom Metazoa; phylum Chordata; class Lepidosauria; order Squamata; family Gekkonidae; genus Gekko; species Gekko japonicus. The sequence continues at coordinate 5,287 of NW_015173739.1, forward strand.
AAAAATACCTTATTTATTTATTTATTTATTTATTTATTTATTTATTTATTTATTTGCACCTCCCTCACCATGGCCCGGCAAAAGACACCTCGGGGACTGCCAGAGATCCCAAAGGGTGGCAGGGGAGACTGCAGTGGTTAACCTGCTGGTGCAGAAGATCCATTTTAAATTGTGCAGGGACGGTGGCTTTGTTGGCTCATTTATTTGCAAAATTTATATCCCACCTTTCCGCTCAATCACGGCCAGCAAGGTGGCTGACTTTGTTTTCAGTTATACATTCTGAGGGGCATTTTGCTGGTGCTTCTTGTTTCTTCGCTGTAAGGGGATGGACAGAAGGGTTTTATGGGTGGGCGAGGAGAAGGAGAAGCGTTGGTTTTCATACCCCGCTTTTCTCTCCCCTAAGGAGTCTCAAAGCGGCTTACACTTGCCTTCCCTTCCTCTCCCCACAACAGTCACAATGTGAGGTAGGTGGGGCTGAGAGAACTGGGACTGGCTCAAGGTCACCCAGCGGGCTTCATGTGGAGGAGGAGTGGGGAATCAAACCCGGCTCTCCAGATTAGAGACCGCCGCTCTTAGCCACTACACCACGCTGGCTCTGGATGATGGAGCACCACGCCCGGCTCCAGATGCTCGCTGAGCTGCCAACATCCAGCTGTTTCTCTAATGCCTAATGGTCTGAGAGGAACGGGAAATGCTCAGAGACAGGCTAGGTATACTGATGGTGCTGAAGGAAGAGGGGAAGACCAGCAGATGGTGCCGCATTACCGTCTTGGAGAAGGGTTGTGCCGAAAACTCACCGAAGAGAAAGGCAGGGAGACTTCGGCTGGTTCTGCACTTGGCATTCGCTCCACATTTTCTCAGCACTGAGGAAAAGGTGCAGCTCAGAACCACATTCAGATACCCCGGGGCCAACGCTGTACTGACTGCAACGTCACCCCTGAACGGCCATAAAACTATGCAGAAGGAACCATAAAACCCAATGATCAAAGGAAGTGAAATCAGCATGCAGTGCAGAGGGGAATTTCTGTTCCAAGGTGGGTTTGGTAAAATAACAGAGAGAAAAGCCAATGCAGAATCACCCTTCCGTTGGTGTTGGGGCTAGCCCCCTTTTACTAAACCCAAACCTCATTCATACTCTATGGTTTTCTAGGTATACATCTGAAGTGTTATATGTACTCAATGAAGATATGAAGTAGGAACAAGCAGGGACAAACATCTGCTTGCAAACGCGTGTATTATACACAAAAGACTTCAGGGAGTCAGTGCAGGGTTGCCAATGTCCAGGTGGTGGCTGGAGATTCCCTGGGATTACAGTTGATCTCCAGGCTACAGAGATCAGTTCCCCCGGAGAAAATGGCTGCGTTGGAAGGTGGACTCTATGGCATTAGACCCAACTGAAGCTTTTCCCCTCCCCAAACCCTTCCCTCCCCCCAAATCTCCAGGTATTTCCCAACCCGGAGCTGGCAACCCTACCCAGCTTTGAGTGAGAAGCAACTTCAGTGTCAAATCCAAGTCTGAAACCATGGAATATGTGAAAGTACCATCGGGGTCAGCTCAGAGAAGTGCTGCGCTTTCAGGAGGAATACAATCTGAGAGGTGACGGACCCCGGCCACGGCAATGTTTTTTTAAAAAAAATACAGATTAGATTATAAAGACTATGGTTGCAGCCGCTGTTCCCTCTAAGCTGAGTTAGTGTGAGCCCGCTCACAGTTTTTTAGCCTCCAGCTCACCCATTTTTGTTTTAGCTCAGGAAGGAGGGCTACAGAGTAAACCAGTTTAATGCAGTAGCCAAATGGCTCGCTCGCCACTTTAATGCCAGTAGCTCACCAAGTAGAATTTTTGCTCACAAGACTCCACAGGTTAGAGGGAAATCCAGGTGCCTCAGGATGCATTCATGTCCATGCAGGCCGGTAGGAGTCGAGAGAATGGTCCAGAGGGACTTACTGGCCTTGACAGAACGGTAGCCGAAGGCCGATTCCAGAGAGCCAGTTAGCTCTCTGAGGTTTAACAACAAAGACTCTTGCAACACCTTAAAGACTAACAAGCAGGGGTCATTTGGTAGAAAAAGAGGTGCAGGAGCTCATTAGCATAACTCATTAGGATAACTTATTTGCATATGCCACGCCCCCTGACATCACCAGAAGTGTGTCAGAAGGCAACACCCACTGCAATTTACCTGGCTGCTTTTTGCTCCTCGTGGCCCGGGGCTGCTGGGAGCAGGGGGCGGGACTTGTTGCATGTGCCCGCCCCCTGGACTCTTTACTGCCGGTGCTCCGCTCCTGTGCGCTCCTGCAGGAAATGACCCCTGCTAACAAGTTTATTGTGGTCAGCGCTTGTGTGTGCCAGAGCTACTTTCCTCAGATGTATGAATATCCCTAATTAATCAGGAGGATTTTGAACCCCCTTTTTTAAAAAAAATTTTTTTTTGACAATTTGTATTTAGTACAGCCAACAAATATGAAAGCATGAAACATATTTAAAAAATAACGTAACAAACAACAAAGACAATTGGAATAGAAAGTAAATAAGCAATACCAAACGTTAGATCTTGCAAAGTGTAAA
>NW_015173739.1:8044-12888 GCF_001447785.1 Gekko japonicus
TTCATCACTCTTTGGGTGAAGAAGTACTGCCTTTTATCCATTCTAACCCGACCGCTCAGCAATTTCATGGAGTGCCCACAAGCTCTTGTATTGTGAGAAGGGGAGAAAAGTACCTCTTTCTCTACCTGCTCTATCCCGTGCATAATGTTATAAACCTCGATCACGTCACCCCACAACTGTCGTTTCTCCAAGCTAAAGAGCCCCGTGCATTCATCAAGTGTTTTTAGAAAGTGGGCGGGGCCAGGTGGGGCTTTTGCCCGGCAGAACTTCTGATTCACTGTTGGAGATTTGATTGGTTGCGCAAAAATTTTAAAACCTTTGCTTTGGGAGCAGCTGCCACCACAGCTCACAAATCAATCAATCAATTTTATTTGTCAATCAATCAAGTTTATTACGGTCACAGACCAGTATAGTAGAAGACAAGTAAGTACAGTTAAGAGAGCAGTAAAATTATAAAGACCAAGAGTTCCTATGTATACCTTGTGGCTAATAGCCACTGATGGACTTCTGTTCCATGTGTTTATCCAGTTCCCTCTTGAAGCCGTCCATGCTTGTAGCCGCCACCACCTCCTGTGGCAGGGAATTCCAAGTGTTCATCACTCTTTGGGTGAAGAAGTACTTCCGTTTATCCGTTCTAACCCGACCGCTCAGCAATTTCATGGAGTGCCCACGAGCTCTTGTATTGTGAGAAGGAGAGAAAAGTACCTCTTTCTCTACCTGCTCTTTCCCACGCATAATCTTATAAACCTCGATCACGTCACCCCGCAGCCGTCGTTTCTCCAAGCTAAAGAGCCCCGAGTATTCATCAAGTGTTTTTGGAAAGTGGGCGGGGCCAGGTGGGGCTTTTGCCCGGCAAAGCTACTCATTCACTGTTGGAGATTTGATTGGTTGCGCAGAATTTTTAAAACCTTTGCTTTGGCAGCAGCTGCCACCACAGCTCACAAATCTTTGTAGTGTGACTGAAGGTAAGCTGCGGTAGCCATTATGTGGCTGTCTCCACCTCCTGAAGCGGCCATTTTAGCGGCAGTCGTTTAGCTGCTCCCACCGTGCTGTGTCAGTGTTCCAAAGGAGCCCAGAGGATCAAAAAAGTTGGGGACCCCTGGGTTAGATTGACACAGAGAGAGAGAGAGAGAGAGAGAGAGAGCGCAGCTTGCCAAGACCACCCAGACAGCTGTGCAGTGCTTTGGATGCAGACCTTCTCAATCCGAGTCCAACAGTTTATCCTCCACAAGACAAGGGAAAGCCCTTCTATTCCTCCTCTTCCACTCCTTCCTTCCTGACTACAAAGAAGAAGGGCTGTCTGCCGCCAACCCTGCTTGGTTATACAGGCAGGAACTATAAAAAGGGATGTCTTGCATTTCAGGAGACCGGAGCGCAATAAGAGACCTGGAAGATTTCAGCGTGCGCACTTTGTACGACAAACTGGAAGACCAGAACCTACACCTTGCGTCTCAACTGGCCAAACACCGGACAGACATCATGGTCTTTTACCAAGGAGTCCACCAGAAGATCCAGAGTCTTGTGGTCAGTACTGGGAGGGAGGAAGTTGGCTCCCTCCTTCCTGCATGCTCAGAGAATCTCCCAGAAGCTGAAAGACCACCATTATCCAGCCAAGAGATCCTGTCCTTCGGCTATGGCTGTGGCTCAGTGGAAGGGCGTCTGCTTGGCACGCAGAAGGTCCCAGCTTCAATCCCCCAGCATCTTCACTAAAAAAAAAGGATTAGGTGGTAGGTGACATGAAAGACCCCTACCTGAGACTGTAGAGAGCTGCTGTCAGTCTGAGTAGACAGTACTCTGACTTAGATGGACCGATGGTCTGACTCAGCGGAAGTCAGCTTTGTGTGCTAATGCGTGTGTTCATCTCTGTAAAACTGGCTGCGGTAGTGATGCACAAATCCGTGCCCTGTGTGATCCCGGTGGCCGAATTGGAATCACACAGCCAGAGTCCAACGAGCTAGATAAATATCGTGTTTATTGCAATGAAAACAGGAAATACAGGGCTGAGTGCCTTTCAGCACTTAGCAACACCAAGCTGTATTCTTCCATAACCAGGAAGGGCACAGGGTCTTATACCCCAAAGTGACATTACATGTAATTTACACATTAAAGAGTCTCTAATTGGTAAGTAAAGGTAAAGGTTCCCTTGCTCGTAAGCCAGTCGAGTCCGACTCTAGGGTTGCGGTGCTCATCTCCGTTTCAAAGCCGAAGAGCCAGCGCTGTCCGAAGACGTTTCCGTGGTCATGTGGCCGGCATGACTAAACACCAAGGCGCACGGAACGCTGTTACCTTCCCACCGAAGTGGTACCTATTTATCTACTTGCAATTTCTTGCTTTTGAACTGCTAGGTTGGCAGGAGCTGGAACTAGAGACGGGAGCTCACTCTGTCTTGCGGCACCCGGGTCTCGAACTGCTGAACTACTGACCTTCCACACTCTAATTGGTACCAAGCAGTTAACATCATGGAAACATCATTTGACTCAGTGCATCTCTCATTGGTGTTAGTAATTACACTTGCTTATCTGGTCTTCAGGACAATGGGAACATTAGATAACACTGGGAACCCTTTCTGGCCTAGCTTATGGAGAGCTAGCTGATAAGGGCTGCGATTCACATTACCCTTAGCTCTTGGCGTCCTTGCAACTCCTAAATAGCATTCTATTCTATTACATCCTAATTCCATCTACAGAGGCTTCCAATAATACTTTTGCTTAATATGGCTTCTTATACAAAAAAATGCCATTATAAAATATATATGTCCTGCTATAAATTTCTCTAATCGGAAGATTCTAGGTTACATACCAAGATCTGAATCTATTATGATTCAACTTTTAAAGGTGCAGTGACAGCTGTCACTATATATATCAAAGAGAGAGTGTGTCAGAAATCACATTCTTTTTCCCTTGTCCTACAGTAGTGAGGATACTTCAGCTGGGATTTACCCAGAATGTAAAATGCTGCTGCTGACCTATGGCACTGATCTGTAGGAACACTACACTGTATCCTCTGTAATCTGTGTGCAAAATCTGCAAAGTTGGAGAGGTGACTTGAGTAGCCAAGGCAGAAGTAGAGTGTTCTGAGTGTGGATCTCTGCATCTAGGACCTGGTGCAGTCGCTGGATGTGGAGCAACTGAAATGCCTAGAAAGGGCAAAGCTCTCCACGGAGACAACCCCCCAGGTCAGTGTCAGCCCAGCCAAGGAGATCCAGCAGGAGGATGGAACCACCCCTGCCAAAGTGCCTGGAGCCTTGCAAGCAATGGGCTACTCAGGTAAGCAATCTGTGAAACCAGATGAGTAGAATTCTTCTCGGCTGCTTTCTAATGATTTTGTATTATTATTTGCTGGGAGCTCCAAAGAAGTTCATCCTCTTGCAAATCTATTCAGATGTGAGGGCAAATAAATAAGGGGGAGTTTTCAATTGGGGGGGGGAGAGAAATCACATCTACAGGGTCTTTAAGAACTTCTGTGTGATGCTGGCCTGATTGGGAGAATTTGCAATAGTTCTGTGGGTACAATCAGAGAGCCAGTTCGGTGCAGTGGTTAAGAGTGGCAGACTCTAATCTTGGAGAATCAGGTTTGATTCCCCACTCTTCCATATGCTGCTGCTGGTGTGACCTTGGGTCACTCGTAAGTTCTCTCAGAGCTGTTCTCTCAAGGGCAGTTCTTGAAAGAGTTCTCTCAGCCCCACCCACCTCGCAGGGTGTCTGTTGTGGGGAGGGAAAGGAGTTTGTAAGCCGCTCTGAGACTCCTTCAGGTAGTGATGGGCAGGGTATAAATCCAATCTCTTCTTCTTCTTGTGTCTGTGTAAAGTGCCGTCAAGTTGCAGCCACCTTATGGCAACCTTTTAGGGTTTTCAAGGCAAGAGATGTTCACGTCTGCCTCTGCATGGAGACCCTGGACCTCCTTGGTGGTCTCCCATCCAAGTACTAACCAGGGTCGACCCTGCTTAGCTTCCAAGATCTGGCGAGATCAAGACAGCCTGGGCAGATAGCTACATCACCCGAAACGTAGCTACATACACTGATAGATGTCAGAAATGGGTAAAATAATAAGCCACTTAAAGACATTTGGAGAAAGGAGCTGCATTTGCTTCTCACCAGGCGTGGATCTCCTTCTGAATTCCTCAGGTGCCGAGTGGCAGGAGGCAACAGAGCTGATGAAAGTCCTGGGGATGCTGCTGCGCAAACTCCATGGTGGGAAAACGGTGAAACAAGAACGGGCGCCAGTGCATGATGGGACTGTGGGCTTTGATCTGGCCATGCAAGAGCAAGTTGGAGTACAGCAGAGAGACCAGGTAAGTGTGAGGTCATCGTACTAGGGTGCCTTATGCTGAATGAGACCTTTTTGGTCCATCCAGCAGAACACTGTCAGAACTGACTGGCAATGGCTCTCCAAAGTCTCAGGCACAGCAAGGTCTCTTCCAAAATCTGCCACCTGAGATCCTTTAACTGAAGATGGCAGGGGTGAAAACTGGGATGAGGCTCTCTGCATGCAAAGCTGATGCTCGGCCAGGTTTGGGGGCAATGCTCTCTCTTTTTGCTCCATTCTGTGTCTGTGATTCTTCAGTCTTATTATCCACAGGACACTGGCTCGCTGCAGCAGCAGGTGCTATCCAGTGGGAAAAGGACCTCTGTTAGTTCCCATGGCTTTGATGACCAAGGTAAGGAGATGGCCTTATACCTGGTAATGGAACCATCCTTTTCTTCTCTTGTCTTTGGAAGCCCGTTTGATAAATATAATAATAATAATCTTTCAATTTATTAATTGCTCAATCCTGCAGAGCTTGCTGGCTCTGAGCGATTTACAGTTACTCATTCACGCGGGACTAACAATGATTTATGGGGGTA
>NW_015173739.1:13114-14899 GCF_001447785.1 Gekko japonicus
AATCTTGTGAGCTGAGCATTCCGGGCACCGGCTAACACCTCCCCCACCGGGGGGGGGGGTTGGTGTGCCCACCCTCTCTAAGGAGTGGTACCCATTTTATCTACTTGCCAAAGCTTTCGAACCGCTGGGTGGACGGCGAGCTAGGGACAAGGCTGGTAGCTCACACCAACACGGGGCTAGAACGGACAGCCGTACTGTTCAGCTCCTCCAGAGGATAAATCCTCTGTGCCATGGCTTCAAGGAAATAGGGGTACGGGTGATTATTCCTGTACACAGTTGTGCTGATAGAACAATACCATAAGTTGTTGAATTGATTCAAAAGGAAGGCACTAGGGAGGTTAGCCCTGGTCATACTAATGACCACAGATGCTGTGGTCAAAGTGGTTTAGTCATTTTTGCTGCTGCCAAATGGTGTTGTTTGAGAGAGCTGCCAGTAGGTGGCACTGTGAACCATGTGCTATCTGGAAGCATCCGCAGGTCCCTGGGTGTACCTAATCTTCCTTAGGTGATGTAAGTTTCCCTTGTGACATTTTTACTTTAATTATTTAAAACATTTCTATGCCGCCTTTCTCCCCATGGCTGTGAACACTAAACCCTTTCAACATTAAAAATGTTTAAAATTGGGTTATGTTTACAATAATCCAGTAAAAAAAATAGAATCATAGAATTCTGTGATTCTATGTTGTTGTTTTTTACATACAAACACACATAACACCAATACGGCAGTATGATGCGGTGACCAAAAAAAAGGCTAATGCAGTCTCTTGGGGTGTATCGACAGAGGCATAACATCCAAATTGCAAGATGTGATAGTCCTGCTGTACACTGCATTGGTCAGGCCACACCTGGAGGATTGTGTGCAGTTCTGGAGGCCTCCCTTCAAAAAGGATGTGGACAGAATGGAGCGGGTGCAGAGGAGAGCGACAAGGGTGATCGGGGGCCTGGAGACCAAGCCCTATGAGGAAAGGCTGAGGGACTTGGGAATGTTCAGTCTGGAGAAGAGGAGGTTGAGGGGGGACAGGATGGCTCTCTTGAAATATCTGAAGGGCTGTCCCTTGGAGGAGAGTAGGGAGCTGTTCCTGTGGGCAGCAGAGGATAGGACTTGCAATAATGGGTTTAGAGGAATGGCGAGAAGGTATAAGGGAAAACCTTTTGACGGTCAGAGTTGTGCAACAGTGGAATGGGCTGCCTCGGGAGGTGGTGAGCTCCTCCTCACTGGCAGTCTTTAAGCAGCAGCTGGACAAACACTCATCAGGGATGTTTTAGGCTGATCCTGCATTGAGCAGGGGTTTGGACTAGATGGCCTCTACAGCCCCTTCCAGCTCTGTGATTCTATGCTTCTGTGTTATGTAGTATTCTCTCCCACCCTCCCATTCCCACCTCCAAATCTGCCTAGTCATTTACACGGAGCCATTGTCTCCTTCTGGGACTGCAAGCACAACTTAAGGGTACACATGAATTTGCATGAAGCTGCCTTATCCTGATTCAGACTCTTGATCCATCATGGTCAATACTGTCTACTCAGACTGGCAGCAGCTCTCCAGAGTCTTAGGCAGGGGTCTTTCACGTCACCCACTGCCTGGTCCTTTTAACCGGGGATGCCGGGGGTTGAACCTGGGACCTTCTGCATGCCAAGCAGATGCTCTACCACTGAGCCACAGCCCCTCCCCTAAGCTGTGTCTATGTTCATCATCAGGACTGGAGCAACAGACTCCGAAGAGCAGTGTGCTGGCCTGCCTGGCCGAGTTGGAAGTGGAGGCCCTGGTGGCAGCTTCTCCCCTCGCC
>NW_015173739.1:15102-28382 GCF_001447785.1 Gekko japonicus
CTCCTCTTCTTCTTCTTCTTCTTCTTCTTCTTCTTCTTCTTCTTCTTCTTCTTCTTCTTCTTCTTCTTCTTCTTCTTCTTCTTCTTCTTCTTCTCCTCTCTTTCCCAACATGTACCTTGCATTCTCCATCATCGCTAAATGCTCCCCTCACCATATTTCCAAAACATATTTCCAAAAGCTACAAACTTCCATGTCGTTGCTCTGTTCTACCTTTTCAGGAGCAATTTTGGATGACGGTTGTTCCTCAGGCCCTGAGGTCAGTACTGTGGTCTCCGCCGACTTGGCCAGCTTGTCCCCTCGTCATTTTGTGGTTTACCGTTTTGGCTGCATCGTGACACGCCTCCTGGGGAAAACGTTCTCCTTCCCGGCCATCGTACTCCTGTTGGCTCGGGAGGTCCCCAAGCAGGCCCCAGTCCAGGAAGGCCTTCCGTTTGCCAGAGACTCCTACTATGACCCCGAGAACCGATTCCTGTACATCCTGTCGTCGCACCTGGAGGATGCCGGGAGATTTATAACGGTCTTGTTGAATGCCATGGCACAGATCAAAGCAGGTAGAGTTGAGTTGGGTGAACATGAGTAAAAGGTAAAGGTTTCCCTTGCTCGAAAGCCAGTCAAATCCAACTCTAGAGGGCGGTGCTCATCTCTTGTTTCCAAGCCGAAGAGCCAGCACTGTCCAAAGACGTTTCCGTTGTCATGTGGCCGTTATGACTAAACGCCGAGGCGCATGGAACGCTGTTACCTTCCCACCAAAGCGGTACCTATTTATATACTTGCAATTCCTTGCTTTCGGACTGCTAGGTAGGCAGGAGCTGGGGCCAGAGACGGGAGCTCACTCCATCATGCGGCACACGGGTCTCGAACTGTCGAACTACAGACCTTCTGGTCTGCAGCTCAGCGTCTTGACCTCTGAGCCACCGCGCCAGCCTGGGTGAACATTAGAAGCTGCTTTATACTGATTCAACCCACTGGTCTATCTCTAGCCCACTGTTGTCTGCTCTGACTCACCAGAAGCCTCAAGTAGGCGTTTTAATTTCATGCTTGGTATCTGAAAGTAAAGTTACACAGTACAACAGGAGGTGTCAAGTAGGTGTTTTATTTCACACTTCGTGTCTGAAAGTGAAGCTACACAGTCAAAAAATATATGGCTGCCACTGAAAATGGCATCCCTAAGTCAACGTCATCCGTTTCCCTCTATAACATCTTGTTCAGCTTACCGTTTCCTAACTTCCTAACAATGTGCACTTCTTTTTCCATTGCCTGCTCCCCTGCATTATTGGCTTGTGCAGGTAGGGACACAATACTATCAGGACTAGAGCTGCCATTTTAAGCGGCAGCCATGCATCCTTTGTATTGCTTAGTGTCCCCACACACACACACACCCAAGGTTGTTTAACTGGAAATTAACCTGGGGTTTGTTGCATGCCAAACATGTACTTTAACCACTAGGACTGGACAAGTAGCATTCATGTGTCCCATAGTTTTCCCCCATCAAATGTCCCTTTCCATATCGTAACGGTCTTGTTGAATGCCACGGCACAGATCAAAGCAGGTACAGTTGAGCTGGGTGAACATCTGAAGGTGCTTCATACTGATTCAACCCACTGGTCTATCTCTAGCCTACTGTTGTCTGCTCTGACTCACAGGAAGCCTCAAGTAGGCGTAAAGTACTGGGTTCACCGCATGGAGGACTCGGACGACGACATGCTTTTGCACACGTTTATTGTACTTCACTCCAACTAAGACTAACTCTAACGGCCCGACAGGGCCAACTATATACATATCCACCCAGCACCCCCTATTCCCATTGGAGGGTTTGAATGTCCCGCCAAAGTGGCTATTGGTTGGGGCTGGGGGAACTGGGATCCAAAGTTTCCATTGTTCCAGGAGCAAAGCTCCTGCATGTGCCGCGGACCCCTGGTGGCGGTCCACGTACATAACAGTGGGCATTTTAATTTTATGTTTGGTATCTGAAAGTAAAGCTACACAGTACAACAGGAGGTCTCAAGGAGGTGTTGTATTTCACACTTCGTCAAAAAATACTTGGCTGCCACTGAAAATGGCATCCCCAAATCAACGTCATCCATTTCCCTCTATAACGTCAGCTTACCGTTTCCTAACTTCCTAACAATGTGCACTTCTTTTTCCATTGCCTGCTCCCCTGCATTATTGGCTTGTGCAGGTAGGGACACAATACTATCAGGACTAGAGCTGCCATGGCCTCGGTCACACGAAGAATTTGCCACGCAAAAGGCACGAATGTTGGGTGGATTTTCGGGGTGCCATCACACCACAACATCGCGTAGCACACCTGTGGGCAACCCGTGGCGTCCCGCCAAAGATGCGGAGTTTAAAAGTACCAAGGAAAGTGCACTAGTATCCGGAAAACACGTGGCACAGGCGGGCAGCTGATCGCGGGAGCACTAGTATCCTGTGGCATCCAGCGCCCATCCATGTCCCGTCGCAAACCAGATGTTTTTTGTAAGTGCATGCACACAAGCACGAAACTGAAAGCAGTGCTGCTCCACAGAACTGCGCATACACACAAGCGCGAAACGCTTGTGTGATCACGCCGTGCCACTTCTTTGCCACACTGCAGCATCGCCGTGTGATTGCCAGCTAATAGCCAAAGCACGAAGACTCGGGGGACCGTGTGATCAGGCTTTATTTTGCTCCGGGGCAAAAAGCCACGCCTCCCCCCCCCTTGCGCATTATTGGCTTGTGCAGGTAGGGACACAATACTATCAGGACTAGAGCTGCCATTTTAAGCGGCAGCCATGCGTCCTTTGTATTGCTTAGTGTCCCCCCCCCCAAGGTTGTTTAACTGGAAATTAACCTGGGACTGGTTGCATGCCAAACATGAACTTTAACCACTAGGACTGGGCAAGTGCCGTTCATGTGTCCCGTAGTTTTGCCCCATCAAATGGTCCTTTCCATATCATTCTGATCACCCACTGTGAATTTCTGCAGGCTTTGTATCAAGGTGCACAAATGTGGATTTGGATACACACAGGGGATAGCCCAGGCTAGCCTGACCTTACCAGATCTTGGAAGCTAAGCAGGGTCGGCTCTGGCCAGTATTTGGGAGACCACCACAGAATCCCAGGGTTGTGATGCAGAGGCAGGCAATGGCAAACCACCTCTGAACGTCTCGTGCCCTCATATCAATGGCAAATCACCTCTGAATGTCTCATGCCCTAAAATCCCAATGGGGTTGCCATAAATCAGCTGTGAATTGATGGCAAAAAAGGGGGATACATATTTTATACATTTCCCCTTTATTGTGCAGCAAGAGAGTGATCTGTGGGTCTCTGTCCTTTATGAAGGCACATTTTGAGATACAGAAGAGGCAAGGAAAGGTGTGTGAGTCCTCAAGAGAGAGCAGATGAACGTGAGAAGAAGTGAACAGAGCTTGAACGGCAAATCTGGAAACGTCAAAGCTTATTCTGCTGGTCTCTTTAACATCAGAGCGATAAGTTTAGGTCGAGGGATAGAAGATTGTGTTTCAATGCCTATTCTGTTTCCCTTTGCTCAGATGTTGGCAGTCAGTTGTCGCTCAAGGAGATGTTCTTTCCTTTTTGGAACCAATGACTGTTTATACAACTGTTTTATCTTCTTTTTCTGAAACTGCTGATTCTTAATCTGGAGGGAAGTCTTTTCAGAAGACAGAAATAGAAGGTCTGGGGGGGGGGAGCAGGCTGCTATGCAATGCACCGCTAACTATTGGCCTGGAGGTGGCAGCAAAGAGTAATCTTAAATTGTGCTGGAGGCAGGCAGAATGCAGTTGGATAGTGGAACTCCTCATTGAGGGCTAGCAGCTTGAGACCTGGACTAGCTGAGTAAATTGCACATCTCCCGTGGTTGAAACTGCTGCCTGCGAGGCCCATTTTACTACAAGCAGTAGTCTTTTACTGCTACCATTTTACTACTTAAAATGGATTTGGATCCATAGGATAAATACTGTAACATGCCAAATATGGTGATGATGAAATCCTGGCAATTACCAAGTTAAATTAGGCTGCTACACCCTGGAATAATCAGATTGAATTTTCCCCATAATTTGAAGCAGGAAATATTTTCCCCCCTCTTATGCAGCAATTGCTTGGCACACAGTCTTCCATAGTCGTGTTCGTTTCATAGAATCATAGAATGTTAGAGTTGGAAGGGACCTTGCAGGTCATCTAGTCCAACCCCCTGCAGGAGCACGGCCGAAAGATAGCCCTACAACATACCCGAAAGATGGTCGTCCAGCCTCCACTTGAAAACGTCCAGCGAAGGAGCATCTACCACCGAGGCAGACTGTTCCACTGCTCAACCATTTCCATTGCTTGTTCCTCCTTTCGTCGCCTAAGTCCTTTAGAAAATGAAGGGGCTACGCCTCCTTTTGCATATGTTTCTTAGTGCTTGCTCTGGGGTGCCATTTTACTTTTACAGTACCTAGCACGGCTGCAGTCAGGAGTCTCTTTGTTTTTTGAAGTGGCATTGCTCACAAAGATGGTGCTGGAGGCAAGCCAGAGGGTGTGGGGATTTCTCAGTGCAAGGAAAGGGTGCGATCCACTCAAACGCAGCTAAATCCCTCCTCTTTCAGTGACAAAGTTAAGCATATGGATTACCAGTTCCAGCTTGGGAAATTCCTGGAGATTTGGGGGTGGAGCCTGGGGGGGGAAGATTTTCAATGAGAGGGACCTCAGCAGGACATAATGGCATACAGTCGAGCCGAAGAAGAAGGGGAGGAGGGAAGAGGAGGAGATTGGATTTATACCCTGCCCTTCGCTCGAAGTCTCAGAGCGGCTTACAAACTCCTTTCCCTTCCCCTCCCCACAACAGACACCCTGTGAGATAGGTTGGGCTGAGAGAACTCTTGACAGAAACTGCTCTTTCAAGGACAGCTCTTGTCAGAACTATGGCTTGCCCAGGGTCATCCAGCAGCTGCAAGTGGAGGAGTGGGGAATCGAACCCGGTTCTCCCAGATTAGAGTCCGCACACTTAACTACTACACCAAACCAGACATTTCCTCCAGAGGAACTGATTGGTGTTGTCTGGAGATCAGTTGTAATTCCAGGAGATCCCCAGGCCCCATTTGGAGGTTGGCAACCCACCTCTCCCATTGATAATGCCAAATAGGGGTGATTTCCAAGTTTTGGGCTGGATCGTGCCCAGACGCTCCTCCTTCAGCAATGGGGATTCATTCTGGTGTGGGAAATTTCATTCATTTTAAGTGAAATGGTGCAGTGCTACATAGGATCAGGACACAAGAGTTTTTCCCGCATTCTCATTTTCTGTGCTTGCCTATTCCTGTTGCTTTGTGGGGGCATTCTGTTCCTCATGTGTTTTGCTGCCTCTAGTGGTCGATTCAATATTACATCTCTTTATGCTTGGCATGAAAACCTGCAGTCTAAATCTGCAGGCAGAAGTGCTGGACATAACGCGATGTAATATTGAATCACCCACTAGAGGGAGCAAAACATGTGAGGAACAGAGGAGGAAGACCCTGAAGCAACAGGAACACACAAGCAAGGAAAATGAGGTTGTGGGAAAGCCCACACTCCTTTAAATGCAGCCTCCAGCATCTTAGAACAATAAGGAATTTGAGCCAAGGAAAGGGCTGAGGCAACAAAGACCACATATGCCAAATGTGCAGTTGGGCAGCTAACTCATTACCTTGTTTATGCCCAGAATACATTTGCTAATGAGGCCGTGATGCAGGAGTGGATTGTGCCATTAGCAACAGATTAGTTCCAGCTTTTACCTGTAATGCTCTGCAGGAGAATTCCTGAATGCTGGTTGTGCTCAAGGGACACCCCCTAATAATGCAGAGAGGCCTTAAGACTGGCGAGCAGCTATGGCTTTTCCTTAGTTGGCCATTTGGATGCCTTCTCTTCTTTTCCAATTCCTCCTCTCATCTCTTGCTCCCTGGGGCAGTTTGACAAAACCAGCACCCCAGTTGTAGCTAGCTGGGGGTGGTGTGCAGATTGGCTCTTCTAAACCAAACATTGTCCATCCTCGGTGGCTGACGAAAAGGAGGAGGACAGAAGAAGTAAGGCACTTTCAGCGGTGGGCAGGCACGAGAGGAACAAGTCGGTGTTGGGAGAAGAGAACTGATCCAAAACTGTGATAGTTGAGGGCAATGCTTCCTCTAAGGCTGTGGAGCCTTGTGAGCAAAAATTCTACTTTGTGACCTACTGGCGTTAAAGTTGTGAGCGAGCGATTTGGCTAACTGCATACATTAGTTGGCTCTGGAGCCAACCTTAACATAAGAACATAAGAGATGCCAATGTTGGATCAGGCCAAAGGCCCATCCAGTCCAACACTGTGTCACACAGTGGCCAGAAATACCAGGGGCATCAGGAGGTCCACCAGTCTTGCTGCACGGCCGCATTTTGACCCGCAGCATCCCCCAATTTTCCCTGCATCTTCTCAATCTCAAAGAACAAGGATCTAGAAGACGTGGGAGAAACCGGGGGAGGGGGGTGCCACGGGTCAAAATGTGGCCACACTGCAAGTAGTGGGAAACTGATGAATACAATCGGAGGAAAGGGAAGAACGAGGGCAGCACAGCTGCTTGTGGGAAATCGGTCTAACTCAGCTTAGAGGGAACACTGGCTGAGGGTCCACTTTGAGTGTCTGAGAGTGGAGTCTACACAGGGCTGCTGAGACCCACCATAGGGTCCCAAACTATAAGTTCCCTCTTGGACACCCCACCAGTCTAACTCAGCTTAGAGGGAAAACTGGCTGAGGGTCCACTTTGAGTGTCTGAGAGTGGAGTCTACACAGGGCTGCTGAGACCCACCATAGGGTCACAAACCGTAAGTTCCCTCTTGGACACCCCACACCACCAAGGGCCGCTTGAGACATCCCATAAAGAAAAATAACAGGAATTTTATCCTGAACTCCTTATCCCCTTGGGGTTGCCAATCTCCAGGTTTCACTAGTGACCAGTGTGGGCGGTGGGGTTAGCGAGGGCTGAGGTCCGTCCCGTCCCCAAACTCTTCCATCCCCAGACTCCACCTCCAAAATCTCCAGGTATTTTCAAGCCCAGAGTTGGCAACTCTAGATTGGCTCCGTATAGGTAAGGTCAGAAGCTGCAGGGTTAAAATCATTCCGACGACTTGGGCCTACCTTGTATCTTTCTTATCTTGCATCTTTCTCTGCCCTCCCCAGGCCCCAAGGAAGCCACCCCTGCTAATGCTGGCTTTTGGAAGGAGCTCAACACAGCCATCGCAGCTCTCGCCAACGCTTTTTTCCAGTGTTCTTGGGGAGCAGCAGAGATGGCAGAGAAGGTAAATGTGTGTTTGCAGAGCTTCTGCCTAAACACCACGACACTGCAAACAACACTGCTGTAAAATCCAGGGGCCTGGCTAGGCTGGGGGCCCTTTTGAGTATTTCTGTCACCCATTAACGGGGGCGTAGCGAGACATTTTTGGATAATGGGGTGTGGGGAAATCCGGGGAGGCTCCAGCCTCCTGCTCCTCTTGCAACAGCAGAAGAAGCGGCTCCAGCTCCTCTGCGACTTCTAGTCCGCCTCTAGTCCTTTCGATCAGAGACTCGATTCTGGGCTGCTTTTCTGTGTAAGCTGGGGGGGAGACTCTCCGGCTCTCTCTCTTTTGCATTTTGCAATTTTACTTTTTCTTTTTGCAATTCTATTTTATTTTATTTTTGCGTTTTTAAAAACCTAATTATTTTTTGGCCTGGAAAAAGGATAATGAAACTGAAGCTTCCCTGACTGTGCCTGGGGTCATTTTGGAAACCCCACACACATCTTACATTTTTAATTTAAAAACCAGTCTGAGGGGGCATTGCCCCATGTGCCCCCTTGGCTATGCGCCTGTTCATCAAAAACATGTGAGATGCTGCTTGGCATAAAGCATTTATATGAAATTAATATGGCTGCAGTGTCCCTGGATTCCTTAGGACAGGGATCCCCCAACATGGTCCCTTAAGGACTGGATTCACTTGCTTCATGGACATTTGTGTTTTTCCAGTTTGGAATTGAGAAGCCTTTTCTCCATTTTGGAACTAGGGTTGCCAAGTCTCTTACCTGGCACAGCGGGGGAGACCCGGTCCTGGTCTGGGAGTTGAAGTGCACGCACACCCCGATGACGTCGCCAGGAAGTGACGTAATCACGCTGGGCACGTTGCAGGATGACGCTCTAGCAATCGCCCTAAAAAAACTCTACGGTACCATAGAGTTTTCAGGGTGATTGCTAGAGCGTCGCCCTGCCACGTGCCCAGCGTGATCACATCACTTCCAGGCGACATCATTGCGCTGGGCACGTCAGCCTGATCTGGTCACTTCGGGGGTAGGGTTCCCCCCACCGGCCGGATCGGGACTGGCGGATTGGGGGTCCTTTCGGCAGGGGACTCCCTGCCCCCCGGGGGGACTTGGCAGCCCTATTTGGAACAGTGATTGTAAAGTTCCCTTCAAGTTCTTAAATTGTCTGTGTATCAATTGTTTTGGATAGTATATTTAAATAAGAACGTTTAAATAACAAGAATTGTTTAAGAATTGTAATATTTTGGAGCTTTACGTCATGTTAAGTTATATATGGTCATCACTAACAAATAGACATGTGCTGCCAATGTCACGGGACTAGAGTTGGAGATCCATGATATCTTTTTATGGAGAACTTCTGTGCACAACATTCATTTTACAATGGGAGCTGAGTGTTGCTGGTACGTAATGACGATCCGTTTGCCTCTAAATCACATAGGAAATCCATTTTGATTTTAAAGCTGTACTGCCACACCTTGCCTTTGGCCTGTTCCCAGAACCCACGACAAACTAGAGAGAGAGAGAGAGAGAGAGAGAGAGAGAGAGAGAGAGAGAGAGAGCAAAGAATGAGGCTCCATCTACGCATTACAAAGGCCATGTGTGTGTGTGTTTGGGAACAACTCCAAGGACTTTGTATCACATGTGCAATGGGACTTTTGCACCTCACAGACACACACGGGCTTTTCTCTATTTGCAACCACAGCACGTGGGGAGAAGCAGCTGTGGCCTCCCTCTCTCGCTGTTCCCACATGCTCACACTGCTTCCTGGAACTGCCGTTGGCTGCATTGTAAGAATCATGTCACTTATGTGGCTGCACATAAGTTTCACAACAGAGCCAACAGTAGCTCCATGGGCCAGTTTGAGGATGCGAAAACAGCAATGTGCGGGAGAGGACAGCCGCTTCTCCCTGCATGCTTCGGTCATAAACAGAAAAGAGCCGGTGTGCATTTGGGAGGCAGGAAACTCCCAGTGCACATGTGATGCGACATCAAAATGTTCTCCAATGAATACGAGGATTTTCTAATGCAACACTGAAGAGACTGAAGTTATTCAAGATTTTCAATTCCTGGCTTTATCACCAGCCAAAAGGGAGATGGAAACCAGGAAACTGGGACTGGGGAGGGCGGCCATAATGGAGCTAGAAAAGGTCCTTAAGTGTAAGGATGTGCAGCTGGTGACCAAGTTCAAAATAACTCATGCCACAGTATTCCCCAGTGCTATGTATAGGTGTGAAAGTTGGACAACAAAGAATGGTGACAGTTGATTCATTTGAAATGTGGTGTTGGAGAAGAGTTTTACAGAGACTGTGGACTGCCAACCACACCCAGCAGCAGAGACTCACTAGCTCTTTAATTGCCCAGGAGGACCTTGATTGGAGAGGAGGCATCTGGCTCTCTTCAGGGAATGTTAATAATGATTAAGGTGGATTCATTTGATTACAGGGCTATTTGGGGGCAGGAACGCACAGGAACGGAGTTCCGGCTGGCTTTCAAGTTGGCCACACCCAGCAGGAACTCATTAGCATAATAGGCCACACCCAACAGCAGAAACTCATCAGGATTGGCTACATTAGGGGTGTGTGGCCTAACATGCAAAGGAGTTCCTGCTACAAAAAAAGGCCCTGGGTTTTGACAACAAACAAGGTCAACAGAATAAGAAGCAAAAGGTGGGTGTGGCTGGATGAGTACACTTCTGGTAACACAGGGGTGTGGCCTAATAAGATAATACATTTCTGCTGTTGGGTGTGGCCAATTATGCTAATGAGTTCCTGCTGGGCTTTTTCTACAAAAAAAAGCCCTGTTCGAGACCAATTCAAACCTGAACTCTCCCTAGATGCTAAAATGACTAACCTGGAGCTGTTGTACTTTGGTCACATTCTGAGAAGACAAGAGTTGCTGGAAAAGACAATAATGCTGGGGAAAAGTTGAAGGCAGCAGAAGAAGAGGAAGACTCAACACGAGATGGATGGAGTCAGTTGAGGAAGCCAGGAGGGCCCTCGGTTTGCAAGACCCGAGCAAGGCTGTAAAAGATAGGACATTTTGGAGGGGGGTCATTAATTCATAGGGTCACCATAACTCAGAAGTGACTTGACGGCACTTAACACACACACAATTGGACCCCGAGGCTTGCAAAATACATGCAAGTTGAGAGTTTAAATGCTGACCTAGGTTTTATTCTTCTGTTTTCAACATCTGCCTTTTCCTCATGGATAGGAAAACAGCGAGCGTCCGAACACTGTAAAGTTTCCAAGTCAGCAAAAAATAAAACGGGGGGCGGGGGGGGAGTTGCATTCAATATGTCTGACGAATAGCCTTTCTAATTAGCACCACCAGGAGATCTTCCTTTTCTTCTTCTTCCAGAGCCCAGTGACGAATTACTCACCCATTTGCTTAGCCACGCGATCCATTTTCGAAGAACTGCTGAGCATCCCGGTGTTGCCGGACTCTCACTTCCTTGAGGAATGCCCACACGAAAGGTACCAATAATTGGTTTGATGAGACACCCAGCCCTATGACAGACAGATAACTCTTAGTCTGAGATTTTGGCTCTGTAGAGGACCTTGGCGCATACGTTGCAGCGGCCGAGTTTTTCGGGTTTTTGTTTGCATAACTGAAATAATTGCTTACCTTATGTAACCTCCCCCATTCTTTATTTCCTCATTCGTGTAGGAAAGCGATGAAGCCCTGTGACTAAGACGTGATCCTTCTTATTCTGCAACAGTGTTGGGTGCATGATATTAGTGCATGCGGTCCAGTAATGCAGCCATCCTTAATGGGATGCGAAATAACAATGCTTAGCATTTATACAGTGCTTTGGGTTTACAAAGCGCGACAGACCTGGGTGGGCAGGCTGCGGCCATGACAGGGTGGCTTGACTTAGGGCGATTCTGCATCTAGCATTTGCTCCACATTTTCTCAACTGGGAAGGGAAAGTGCAACTCAAAACTGCATTCAAATACCTCGGGACAATGTCGCCGTACTGACTGCAACGTCACCCCTGAACAGCCATAAATCTATGCAGAAGGTACCATAAAATCCAATGCTCAAAGAAAGCGAAAGCAGTGTGGAGGCTACCATAAAATCCAATGCTCAAAGAAAGCGAAAGCAGTGTGGAGGCTACCATAAAATCCGATGATCAAAGGAAGTGAAAGCGGCATGCAGTGCAGAGGGGAGTTTCTGTTCCAATGTGGGTTTCATAAAAGAAAGGAGAGAAAAGCCAATGCAGAATCAGCCTTAGGTACCTTAGAGAACCTGTGGCAGAAGCAAGATTTGAACTAGGAACCTCCTGAACCTCAGCCTTTTAGCTGCATATCCTACACTAGTGTGTACTGCTTCCCTATTCAGTGCCAGATTTACAACGCAAAGGTTCCTAGAATCAGATATTAAACAGGGAGGAAATAATCTAACAATGGCCACCGACTGCAGCCTGCCATATGTCCATGTTTCCCCCCTCCTATGCATTTTCCTGTGATGCTGATCATTATGAATCCCATTCTGAAGGAAGCTGAAGGAAGTTTGTCTTGGACAAGTTGACACCTACAGGAAGTATCTCACTGTGTTGAGAAATCTAGTAGGAAAAGATTACAGTGTTATAGTCCCCAGAGAGGGGACAGATCTAATAGATAAGCAGCCTCAAACAGGAGAAGCGGCATAGAAATGTTCTAGATAAACAGATAGTGCCACAGATGCAGGAAGGCTTTGCAACTAGGTTAGTTCCTCCTTTCCTCAGCATCTTAAAGGAATGAATGGCAGTTTGGCATTGGTCCTCTGAACATGGCCCAAGTGGGAAATCCCTCTTGTCTCTTCCATGATCCCCAGGGTACAGTGTTACAGAGCTTTCCAGTTGCAAGCGGAGATTCGAAATATAATGGAGAGTTCGGAGCAGAAAAGAGAGGAGGAGGAGGTGGGCAGTGATGAGAAGAAGAAACAGGAAGGTGATTCCTCTGGCCATGAGGTATGTTGTCGAACTGCTGCCATTTTGCCTGCTTCAGTGTGTCTTCCGCTGTTCCTTACAAAGACAACCCTGCGTCCCTCTTTGCTGCCCCCGCCCTCTTCAAAAAGCAGCAAGGCAAGACTGGCGTGCCATGCAGGCCCCTCTGAATCCTTGCAAGATGAGTTCCTCTCCCAAGACCTGCCCGCCATTTTGTTTGCCCAGAAATTGTGGCTGAACTCTTGCGAGAAAAGGAAATCTCGCAAGAATGCAGGGTTCTGACAATGGGTGAGCTTTTTGTCCTATCCTTGCAGAGAGGCCTGGGGGAGCCAGGAAGTAAGGCGGATTATCTCCTCAGCATTCAGATATTATCTCCTCATAGGGTTGCCAAGTATTACCTCGATCCGGAGTGGGGGATTCCCAGGTCGCTCCTGGAGTGTGCGCGCGCAAAGCGCGCAACGCCACATCCACGTCACACGGAAGTGACGCGATCATGCAGGGCACGCTGGGGGCGGGGCCATGACCATCTGAGGGAAAACCATAGAGTTTTCCTGGTGATGTGCACATCAGGGTGGAGCTCCCCCTGGGGCCCGATCCAGCGGCGGATCCACGTCACACAGAAGTGACGCGATCATGCAGGGCACGCTGGGGGCTATGGTGGTAGCTACTGTCCAAACAATAGGGTTCCCAGGTCCTACCTTGCTCCCAGAAGGTCTGGAGATCAGCTGTAATAGCAGAAGATCTCCAGGCCCCACCTGGAGGTTGGCAGCCTTACTTCAGTACCAGTAGGCAGGTGCCTGGCTGGGGAGGCAACCAGAGGTCAGGGGCAGGCAGGATGGGAGACTGCCAGCCGCCAACCCTGCTGCTTGAGGCAACCGCCTTATGCTGCCTCACTGTAGAGCCAGCCCTGTATGAGGGATGGGAGAAACGTGGGCCTGGTCTGAGCCTCTGAGTAGGGCAGCTGCTGGCGTGACCGTGGGTCAGTCACAAGTTCTCTCAGAGCTGTTGTCTCACGAACAGTTCTCAAAAGAGCTCTCTCATCCCCACCTACCTCACAGGTGTCTGTTGTGGGGGGGGGAA
>NW_015173739.1:29214-30050 GCF_001447785.1 Gekko japonicus
TCCTCCTTCTTCCTCCTCCTCCTCCTCCTCCTCCTCCTTCCTCCTCCTCCTCCTCCTCCAGGCGAAGGTTGCTGAGCTGGAGCAGATGCTGGATGCCTTGAACGAGGACTTCTTCCAGCTCACAGTGCAGGCTTTGACCATCCAGAAGGAGGAGGAGCGTTTGAATCTGGAGTTCCAAGCGTGCGAGGAGCCATATGCAGTAAGAGGATTGTTTGTTCCATTGTGTTTCATTGCCTTCTACCCCTTGCCGGGATCTTGTTTGTTATGTGCCTGAGCGTGCCTTCACTAGCACATGGCATACAAAGCGCTTAGCCCGTTTGTCATTGTTCTTCACCACAACAGGGCATCACGTTTTAAGCAGGAAACACGAGAGAGAGCATGTGACTCTCAGTCCTCCCTTGAGCCCAGTTCAGGCAGCCATGTGAACTTGGTGCCTGTACACTGTTCAGAGTGCTAAACACTTGCAAAATGAAGACATATGTTCCACAAGGAGTTGCCTTGTGCTGAGTCAGGCCCTCGTTCCATCTCAGAGCTGCCCAGGCTGTGGCTCAGTGGTAGAGCATCTGTTTATCATGCAGAAGGTCCCAGGTTTAATCCCCGGCATCTCTGGTTAAAAGGACCAGGTGATGTGAAAGACCTCTGCCTGAGACCCTGGAAGCTGCTGCCAGTCTGAGTGGACAATACTTTGATGGACCGATGGTATGACTGAGTATAAGGCAGCTTCATGCGTTCATGCAGTGACCAGTTAGACTGGCAGCAGGTCTCCTAGGACTCTAGGCAGGGACTTCTCCCATTGACCCTTGCAACCAGGGATTGAGCTGGAGAACTTCTTAATG
>NW_015173739.1:30937-37691 GCF_001447785.1 Gekko japonicus
CCCAGCAACTGGTAGTTACCTTAAATGGAAACTGGAACATAATGGCCCCTGCCACACAGGGGGAAAAAGAACGGCCGAAGTGCGGCTTTTTAAAGCCGCACCAAAAGAGACACGCGGCGGCGGGATCAGATAGATCCCCTGAGCCGCCACGCAGTTGCTCCCCAGCACAATCAGATGCCAGGGGGAAGCCACTGCAGGGACAGCGAGGCAGCAGAACTGCGCATGTGTGCATGTGCGCAGTTCGGCCGGGAGCCAGGGAGCCTCGATTGCTCCTGCAGACTCACGGCCGTACTTGCTGCGCCATTCCAGGTTGGTGCTCTTTTTTACTTGGTGTTTATTTTTTTGCAGCGGGTTTTAGGCCGGAAGGGACGGATCGGGTACGGGTGCACGCCGATTCCCAGATGTTGCAGTGTGCTCGCGCCCATTTGCTGCGCCCCCGATCCGTCCCTCTTCTGGCCCCAAACCTCCCGTGTGGCCGGGGCCAATGTAGGCAAAGAATATCCTTTACCACTGGGTCATGGACCCTTCTTTGTAAAGGCATGCTTAAATCTGGGTCACTAGCCAATCAGAATCGGGGTTTCCCAGTACCTAGCATCCCGTCTCTTCCACTGAACCAGGAATACCATTTCTGTAGTGCCACCAAATGGAGTGGTTTCATTCTGCTTGTTTCTCTCTCCCCCCCCCCCAATCTGTATTTTTTCTTTTTTTTCCCCCCCCCCCCCCAATCTGTGTTACAGTCTTCATGTGATCTTCATGGGGAGAAGATGGAGGACTTCTCTGAGCAACTTGAGTCCTGGGCTGCCGTGAGAGACCAAGCTCTGTTGCTGGAAATAGAGAGGAGTTTTGTTGTGCAGCGGATCAAAGACGTCGAGTCAGAACTGGCTTCTCTTCTGAAGATCCGTAATGGCCACCAGCTCAGCACTTGAAGGGAGACCAACCTGAACTGTGCACCAGATCAAACAGTCCAGTTGACTGCACTTAGATCTTGCTGGAGCAATGAGCCCTTCATATTAAAAGCTTACTAGATTCCCGTAGGGCATTCATATATACACACAAAGCAACACATACACATATCATTTTTGTTTCAAACCAATGGTTGTCACAGAGTGCCATAAATCCCCTATAACAGAGATGAGCAGGCACCAGATACTCCAACATCAGATTAAATTTCACTCAAACGTATTCCACAGTAATAGGCATTTTAAGTGGTCTCCATCGCAGGGAACACCAATCTTGTTGGAGACGTATATAACAAATCTTATAAGCTGCCAAGAGACGTGTGGCTTTCAGAACCATCCACCGTGGTACCATCCTTCTGGACCACCTAGCGGTAACCAGACTGGGTGGTAATGTTTTGCAGTGGCTCCATTCCTGTCTTCAAGGTAGAATCCATCGCTACTCTTCCTGTACCTCTTGGTCAATAGCAAGGCTCCATCTTATTGCCTGTGCTATTTAACATCAACAGGAAGAGGTCACCCAGACGTTTGAGGCGCAGTGTCTTCAGTATGCAGGCGACACCCAGCTCTACCTTATTCTGTCAACAGATCCTACATAGGTGGTAGAGGTCATAAATCATTATCTGCCAGTAACGATGGGCAGGATGAGTGGAAACAAACTGAAACTTAATGCTGCCAAGATGGAGGTATTGTGGGTCGGTGAAGTAGACAGCCCTGGAGATGAGTTTGTACCTGTGTGTGGTTAGTTTGTATTCTCCATGGAGATCCAGGTCTAAACATTGGATGTCTTCCGAGAACTGGCTTTGTTCCTGGAAGCCCAAGTGGCATCTGTGGTCAGGAAAAATGCCTTCTATAACCTTTGGCTAAAATGCCAGCTGCCACCTTTCCTGGAGAAGTCTTGTTTAGTGAGTTATACATGCAGTAGTGACGTCCAAGCTGGACTTTTGTAAAGGTAAAGGTAAAGGTTCCTTTGCTAGAAAGCCAGTCGAGTCCGACTCTAGGGTGCTCATCTCCGTTTCCCAGCCGAAGAGCCAGCGCTGTCCGAAGATGTTTCCGTGGTCATGTGGCCGGCATGGCTAAACACCAAGGCGCACGGAACGCTGTTACCTTCCCACTGAAGTGGTACCTATTTATCTACTTGCAATTTCTTGCTTTCGAACTGCTAGGTTGGCAGGAGCTGGAACTAGAGACGGGAGCTCACTCCGTCATGCGGCACACTCAGGTCTCGGACTGCTGAACTACCAACCTACCACAGCCTGCAGTTCAGCGTCTTAACCACTTGAGCCACCGCTTTTGTACTAAACTCTAAATGAGGCTGCTTTTGAAAGGTTCTTGCAGACATCAAATTGTTCCACAGTGCTCTGTTGTTACTCAGGGCTAGCTGATTAGGCTCTGTAACCCTGTTACATCTTCGTTGGCTCCTGGTTTGTTTCCAGGCCCAATAAGTGCAAAATGGTTTGGAACCAAGATACCTCAAGGGCTTGATTTTCCAGCATGACCCAGCCCACTGCTATGGTTGCCAACCTCCAGGAGGTGCATGGAAATCTAGAACCAGAACTACAGACTACAGAAATCAGTCCCCTTGGAGAAAACGGCTACTTGGGAAGGGGGACTCTGGCATTATACCCTGCTGAGGTCCCTCCCCAAATGCCTGCCGTCTCCAGGCTCCACCTCTCAGTCTCCAGGAATTTCCCAACCCGGAGCTGGCAACCCTAACATGTACTGGCTGCCAATGCTTGCTCGGTTATCCCACTGCATTCAGGGGTTCCATGACAAGTTTCTTGGTTGCAGCAACCGAAATTATGGGATTCAATCTGTCGTGAAGCTCATTTGGCATTATTGTTAAACTTCCGTAAACTGGTGAAGACTGTTTTAATGTAGCTAGAGGGACTCCCCATTTTAATTTTGTTGTGCATGCAGCGTTGCTTGGTTTAATCCCACTGGCTTTGAATATCTTTTAACTTCCTAACGTTTTCACCTTCCCACCAAAGTGGTACCTATTTATCTACTTGCAATTTCTTGCTTTCGAACTGCTAGGTTGGCAGGAGCTGGAACTAGAGACGGGAGCTCACTCCGTCTTGCGGCACCCTGGGTCTCGAACTGCTGAACTACTCCTTCCACAGCCTGCAGTTCAGCGTCTTACCCACTTGAGCCACTGCAGCTCCTTCCTTTCGGTACCCTGTTCTAAAAACAGTAGGTTTTGGTTTGAACGCTCCTTTATTTTTGTACCGCAGTCTCCCATAGTATTTCAAGTATCATGTCAGCACTGTGGTATTTCATGTTTGTGTGAGTGCTGTCACGTGATCTGTTGTAACCAAGATGGTTTCTTCCTGAAAGTGTGATGTTATATGCTGATACATGGCATAGTTACATCACTGATATGAGGTAAACACTCACATGGGCCAAGATAGCGAATCAGGGAACACACACACACACAATTATTATGTGGTCACACAATTGAAATCTGACGCCGTGTCATCTTACCACTGGCTCACAAACAACAGCTTTGAAACATTTGATAGGGAAGAAAGCTGCAAACAAGGTTTGAATATTACGGTTGGCAAAAATTAATCCGATCAACTGGCACGTGGCTTTGGCTTACAGCTAGTACTCGTGTGAGGGAAAGTGTGAGGGCTTAATATTCACAGAACGTGTGCGAGCACAGACAAACATGTCTGAGAACTGGAGATTAAACCAGTACGCTCTGGTCTCATTGATGTGGATGCTGGAAAACGCATAGGATCCATATAGTATAACTAAGCTAACTCAATGAATGGATTTACAAAGCTGTGTATTTAGGGAACGGTTGTAAAATGGAACAAAAACAATTCTGTGAGCAATTTGTAAAGCAATTGTATTTATGCTGGGGTTTTTTTTTAACCAATTTGGATTTGGTAGCAAAATAAAACAGGAGTCCAGGTAGAGTTGCCAACCTCCAGGTGGGGCCTGGGGGTCACCTAGAATTACAACTGATCTTCAGACTATAGTGGTAAATCCCCAGAATTACGGCTAATGTCCAGATGACAGAGATCAGTTCGTCTGGAGAAATTGGCTGCTTTGGAGGGTGGACTCCACAGCATCATATGCCAATGAGGGCCCTCCCTTCTCCAGTCTCCATCCCCAAATCTCCGTGAATTTAAAATCATAGAATCACAGAGTTGGACGGGGCCATACAGGCCATCTAGTCCAACCCCCTGTTCAGTGCAGGATCAGCCTAGAGCAGGGGTCATTTCCTGCAGGAGCGCACAGGAGCAGAGCTCCGGCAGTGAAGAGCCCAGGGGGCGGGCACATGCAACAAGCCCCACCCCCTGCTCCCAGCAGCCCTCAGTCAGAGCAAGAAGCAGCCAGGTAAGTTGCAGAGCCAGGTAAACTGCAGAGTCCAGTGGCACCTTTAAAACCAAGTTTCATTCAAGTACAAGCTCTCCCTCCTCTGCAAGGACAGATCTGCACGCCCCCCCCCCAATAGCTAGCAATCCAAAACAGTCCAGTGGAGCCTGAGCAGTGGGTGTTGCCTTCTGACACACTTCCGGTGATGTCAGGGGGTGTGGCATATGCAAATAAGTTGTGCTAATGAGCTCCTGCACCCCTTTTTCTACGCAATGACCCCTGGCCTAGAGCATCCCTAATTTCTTACCCGGGAGTTGGATCCCTAATTTCTTACCCGAGAGTTGGCAATGCTGTCTAAAAATGCTAAATCCAGTGGTACTTTGAAGACTAACAAAACGTCCTCCCAAATCACTCCAGAATAAGTTTCGGTGAGTCAGAGCTTAGTTCATCAGATGCGGGCTGCTAAACCCAGGTGGCACCTGGAGATTTCCCAGAATTACAGCTGATATCCAGACCACAGAAATCAGTCCTCCTGGAGGAAATGGCCCCTTTGGAGGGTGAAATCTCTGCCATCATACCCAGCTGAGGTCCCTCCCCTCCCCAAACCCCACCTTCTACAAGTCCGCCTCCAAATCTCCATGAATTTCCTGATTCAAGAGTCCTACGGCGTATGCATAAAGTATTCGCCCACGAGACAAATGCATTTATCCTCAAAGAGGAGCGGGTGGAGGTTGATGAGGTCACGCACATAGGCCAGTTTCAAATCACATCCAGTCCAAAAGAATATTTTATTTATTTATAACATTGCCGTGCCACCGTCCCACCCACAGAGGGTCTCCCAAGGATTCATTCCACCGCCGTTTTATTTGACTCCCCACCTAGGATTTGGTAGGTGGAGAGTTTGCAAAATGTCCTGGAAACAATCCCGTCAGAGCTGTGTTTGTGCACCGTGTGTCAAGTTCCCATCAGGCAAAGAGAGAGAGAGAGAGAGAGCTTATCTCTGTGAACTCCTGTAACTGCCGGTGATTCTGTGGGGATTAAAAGATTTGGTCACATGTGAAGCGTAGGAAGAATTAGTCCCGAAGCAGAACGGTGGGTTTTCTTTCTTACCTCAGTGCTGCCGCTGCGTATCTATACAGACCGACAAACACTTCCGCTCGCACCGTTTCCCCTCAGATCCCTTTCCAGGCAAAGCTACAAGAAGGGAACGCTCTCTGGCTGAGTGCCATCTCACCAGCGTCCCACCTCGCCAAGGCCTCTGCGTTCTTTTCCTCATACATAATGAGGCAGGATTTGTACAACTGGCACCAAAGAAAGAGGCTTTTTTTTGGGCCCTGCCGTTGCCTATGGCTAAGAATGTTTGCGTGGCCCTTTGTCGGCACAATACATCACCCTTGGAGAGGAAACAAAGCACGGCAGCACCCAGCAGCCACCACGCCTTACGTACTCAGTTTTCTTTCCAGAAAGAGAGCTCCTTCGTTCGGCACACTGTCTGGAAGGCCTGCGCAGAATTTAGGGGCCCGGGTGTTTGTCTCAAAAACATCCTGGCCTTCCTCTGACACATCCTGATTTGGCATTACTGGGATTGCTTACTAATACCGGACAGCCATCTTGCCATCATCTTGAAAGCACACGATCAAAGGTTGGCATGCCAATGTTGTATTTTGGTTGTATAGAATTTTAAAGGACTATAACCCACCTTGAATTATATATATATACATATTAAATAACGACGTAATAGAGGGAAGAGGGAAGAATTCCAGGGGACCTGATGTGAATTACAACAGATTTCTCTATTTCCTCACACCTACTTCCTGGTTATTTTCCAGTTCTTTGGCTCATCACTGTCAAAGAACACTGTTTTACGTAATGTTTTAAATTAATGGCACATTGTCCCATCTCTTTTTTTCCCCTTTCAGGTTAGCAGAAGACATGTTTATAACTGTGCTTCACAGAGGTACGTGGTCTTCTTTTCACTTGGGTCTTCTATAGTTTTTGTCAACAATATAATATGGCGTAGTCTTTTCTTCGTTGGCCCCACGGCATGGCTGGCTCTCCAGGAAGGGGCTGTGGACTTGGGTAGTAGGTTTGGGGGTGTAGCAGACTCCGCCACTGCCTTACCTATCGCTACGGTTGCCAGGCTTCAAGTGGAGCCTGAAGATCTCCCGGAATCAGGGGTCATTTCCTGCAGGAGTGCACAGGAGCAGAGCTCCGGCAGTAAAGAGCCCAGGGGGCGGGCACATACAACAAGCCCTGCCCCCTGCACCCAGCAGCCCCAGGCCACAAGGAGCAAGAAGCAGCCAGGTAAGTGGCAGAGCTCCCCCTGGCCCCCCAGTCCAAAACAGTCCAGTGGCACCTTTAAGGCCAAGGTTTATTCAGGTACAAGCTCTCCCTCCTCTGTGAGGGCAGATCTGTGCGGCTGCGTCCCCCCCCCCCCCAAAACCTGCCAACCCAAAAAGGCCCAGGGAACC
>NW_015173739.1:37722-46735 GCF_001447785.1 Gekko japonicus
CCGGAATTACAATGGATCTGCACACCACAGAGATCAGTTCCCCTGGAGGAAATGGCATCTTTGGAGGGTGGACTCTGATTATGATATACCCCACTAAGATCCCTCCCCTCCCCAAACCCTGCTGTTCCCAGGCTTCACCCCCAAGATCCCAGAATTTCCCAAACTGCAGTTGGTCGGTGCATCCCACTTAGGAGTCAGAACACCTAGTACTCCTTCGCTGCTCATTCCTTATTTAAACACAGGGAGTATATGCCAGTTGTACATCCTGAACTCTTGCCTGGGGAAGAAGAAAGAAAGGAGTGTTCTCTTCTGTAGACCCTGGACCGGTGTGGGGAGTCATGGCATCAATGAGAAATGGCCAGAGTGGTAGCTTCAGGCGACACGCCTTGTAGAGCTACCACCACTTCGCTATATAAGGTACAGGACCATGGTCAGTGGAAAGAATAATTATCATATGGCAGTGTGTGTAGAATAGCCAGGAGAACCTAAGATTGTCTGGCAGCCTGGATTTCTAGCTCTTTTAGCACTACGCACCACTAGGTGGCGAGCTAGACTTTGTTTTTAAGGCAAGAGACATTCCAGAGGTGATTTGCCATTGCCTGCCTCTGGGTAGCGACCCTGGACATTCTCAGTGGTCTCCCATCCAAATACTGGCCAGGGCTGACCCTGTTTAGCTTCGGAGATCTGATGAGATCGGGCTAGCCTGGGCTATCCAGGGGTCAGTAGACAGAGCACAAAACAGTATTCAGTGAGCAGTTCGTGCCTACTGAACTTACTTTTGGGTAGCAAAATCAAGAAACAGAGGGCAATGTCAAAGCGTTGCTTAATCCATGTTCGCTTGGACAATTTTCTGTTTCCATCCACGTAATGACAATAATACTTGATGAAAGACACCTTGAAGGTATTTGTACAGTGAAGGGGGGGGGAAAGTATTTTGTATTAAGGTACATACACACTTGTGACCTCCTTCAGATGGACACCTACAGAGGTGACCTACCTTGTGGCAAAGCAAGACAAGCTAACTTTGATGGCAAAATACGGACCTCGTTCAAGGTAGCAGAATAGAAGACAGAGGTCCTTTCCGCACTTGGATCTCATCCCTGGTTTTATCAGAGTCCAACTCATGACACAATTTTTGTTGTTCAGTCGCACAGTCGAGTCCGACTCTTCGCGACCCCATGGACCAAATCACACCAGGCCTTCCGGTCTTCCGCTGTCCTCTGAAGTTTGCTCAACTTCCTGTTCGTTGCATCTATGACACTGTCTAACCATCTCATCCTTTGCCGTCCCCGTCTTCTTTGACCTTCAATCTTTCCCAGCATCAGGGTCTTCTCCAGTGAGGGCTCCCTTCTCATTTGGTGGCCAAAGTATTTGAGCTTCAGTTTCAGTATCTGGTCTTCCAGGGAACAGTCAGGGTTGATTTTCATACCTTGCATTTATCTCTGGTTATAACAGCATCCATTTATCCTGGGATAAGTGTGCGGTGAAACTGGGGTGACCTCAGTGTGATGTGGAAACAAAAAATACCCCGAGATAATTACAGGGGTGAACTCATGTGTAGTGTAGAATGTAAGTTCGGGGACAGGGTTGAACCAGGATTTAAGGTCTAGGATGGAAAGGACCAGAGGGAAGTGACTACACCTGGACCCAATGCATCAGGCTGTTCTCTCGCCACTGCAATGCACAGGTTACACAAGAGAGAAGCACTGTGCCCTTCCCACAGGTTTCACACAGATTCCAAAATCTCCAGAAATTTCCCAAACTAGAGTTGGCAACCATAGACTGAATGGAAAGTGTTGACAGTTGAAGGGGAGAAAACAGCAGGAGGCAGGTAATTTGGCCTGAGAAGTCCCTGAGACTTTATAGAATCCTGGAAGCGTGTAATTACAATTAATGCTAGTTTGAGCTTTGAGGGTGGGGGAGTATTTTTTAAAGAAGGACAGGAAGATATGGTGCTTTCGAATTATGGTGCTGGAGAAGACTCTTGAGAGTCCCTTGGACTGCAAGGAGTTCATATCAGTCCATCCTAAAATAAATCAACCCTGACTGTTCCCTGGAAGGCCAGAGACTGACACTGAAGCTCAAATCCTTTGCCCACCAAATGAGAAGGGAGCTCTCACTGGAGAAGACCCCGATGCTGGGAAAGACTGAAGATAAAAGAAGGGGACAGCAAAGGATGAGATGGTTAGACAGTGGTATTGATGCAATGAACATGAAATCGAGCAAACTCTGGAGGATGGCGGAAGACAGGAGGGCCTGGCATGATGTGGTCCATGGGGTCGCGAAGAGTCGGACTCGACTGTGCGACTGAACGACAACAGAAAGATGTTGAGGAGGAACCTCCAATGATGCCACTTCTTTGCTGCTTAAGTCTTCTTAGTCTTGGAGCTAGCACAATGGGAAAGCCTTTGCTCTTTAATTTATTCGTTTATAAAATGTAGCCACTGACTTTCTGCCTGGTAGGTTGTTGTTGCTGTTAGCCATTCAGTTGTGTTCAACTCTTGGCAGTTCTATGGGCCAGCTCTCTCCATGTCTTCTGGTTTTGTACTATTTCTTTGAGTCATTCCATGCTCAGGCTGGTGTTGGCTTTTATGGTGTCTATCCACTGTGTTCTTTGGTGGCCCAGTTTCCTTTTGCCACTAACCAATCCAAGCATAATGGCTTTTTCTAGGGTTGCCAGCCTCCAGGTAGGGCCTAGGGATCTCCGGCTTTTACAACTGATCTCCAGCTGACAGAGATCAGCTCCCCTGGAGAAAATGGCTGCTTTGAAGGGTGGTCTCTGGCATTGTACCATGCTGAGGCCCCTCCCCTCCCCAAACCCCACCCTCTCCTGACTCCAAAATTGACTTCTCTTATGTTCTTATTTTCTTACATTCCCTCCTGTAGAATTTTTTGCTGCCAGAAATGGTGCTGGGGAAGGGTCTGTTTGCCCCTTCGTCTGGCAACATCCCAGGGCACACAAAGCCAGAAGAAGAGGAAAACAGACACACACACCCCTGTTATGTAGTGGGTTGCCGCATGGATGGACGACAGACAACGACGTAGTGCATAGCACGCTTTATTAGGCACACAACAAGACATGCGGACAAACGGCCGGCAGGCCAACTATATACACACCTGGGGACACCCCCTGGTCACCATTGGTGGGTTTGAATCTCCCGCCATGGCTCCCATTGGTTCCCCTGTGGAGGGACTAGAATCCTAGTCCCCATTGTCTTCCAGGACTGAAGCTCAGGTATGTGCGCTGACCTCCGGTGGTGGTCAGTGGACACAACAACCCCGGTGCCATTTCTGGTGCAAAAATGCCATGGGAGGGACGCTCAAATCCTCTCCCACCCCTGTACTCCAGTTGCAACCAAACAGAGAATCTTGGGAGCTTTTAAACGTTGGGTGATTCTGCATTGGCTTTTCCCTCCATTGTTTTATGAAACCCACCTTGGAACAGAAATTCCCCTCTGCACTGCATGCTGCTTTCACTTTCTTTGCTCATCGGATTTTATGGCACCTTCTGCATAGATTTATGGCCGTTCAGGGGTAACTTTGCCGCCAGTACAACATTGCCCCAGGGTATTTGAGTGTGGTTTTGAGCGGCATCTTTTCCTCAGTGCTGAGGAAATGTGGAGCGAATGGCAGATGCCAAATCACTCATTGGCTGTGGTCACACCAGGGGTCGTTTCGTAGAAAAAGAGCTAGGGGAACTCATTAGCATAACTCATTAGCATATGCCACACACCCTGACATCACCGGAAGTGTGTCACAAGGCCACACCCCTGACATCACCGGAAGTGTGTCATAAGGCCACACCCCCCGCCCCCAACGGTCCCGGCCGCCGCCGGCCTTGCAGCTCCACTGCCGAGCCCCATGAGGGGCCCGGGGGTGGACCTGCAAGGCCGGCGGGAATGCAAGGAAGCCCCGCCAAGGCCCTCCCTGGCCCCAGGCAGGCAGGGGTGGGGAGAGGCAGGGAGGAAGCAACTTACCCTCCCTCTTCTCCTGCCTCCTCCTGGCTGAATGAGGGCCGGAAGCGGGGCGGCCGGAAGCGGGGGGCGGGGCTTCATCATGTTCCCCGCCCCCACGTACCTCACCCGGGGGAACTGCGATCCCCCGCGATCCCCCCCAAAATGACCTCTGGGTCGCACACACTAAATAATCCACTTTCAATCCATTTTCAATGCACTTTCCAGCTGGATTTTGCCAGTTCACACAGTCCCTGGCTTGAAGGAGCACCCAGGAATGAAGTGGAGAACCCACATCCTGACACAGGGTGGATTTTGGGTTGTGCATTTTGGCTCTCCTTCCAGGACATCCGGGGCTTTCAAAAGTCATAACCAGCACTTTGAACTGGGGCTTCTAGCAAAAAGGCAGTGGGACCAGACAAGATGTGCCGTGCTCCTCAACAATAAAAGGATACAATCTGTTTTATATTTTCCCTTCACAGAAAACAAGGCAGACCTTTTTAACATCCACTGTAAAGTCCAGCTTCTCTTGGATTGCATCAAGAGCTACTGTGGCTGTGAGGAGGCAGGTAAGGTGAAGGGGTGTGTGTGGAATCTTTTGCAGTGATGTAGGCCCCTTATGTTATCTGAGGTATAGGCAGGGCTATTTTAATGGAGTTCCGGCTGGCTCCCAAGTTGGCCACACCCAGCAGGAACTCATTAACAAAATAGGCCACACCCAACAGCAGAAACTCATTAGGATTGGCTACATTAGGGGTGTGTGGCACAACATGCAAAGGAGTTCCTGCTACAAAAAAAAGGCCCTGGGTTTTGACAACAAACAAGGTAAACAGAATAAGAAGCAAAAGGTGGGTGTGGCTGGATGACCACACTTCTGGTAACATGGGGGTGTGGCCTAACGTGCTAATGAGCTGTACTGTCAGGGGTGTGGCCTAATATGCTAATGTGTGTCTGCTGTTGGGTGTGGCCTGTTATGCTAATGAGTTCCTGCTGGGCTTTTTCTACAAAAAGAGCCCTGGTAGGAGTCTCGAATGTAACATTGACCTGGAACTGGGAGTGGGACGGAGGTGGAGAGTTCTCAGGCATTGCAAAGACAAAAGGAAGTTGTGTTTCTTGTGAAATCGATGCTCAGCCTTAGAGGGTTTAACTGCCAAGCCCTGTATCGTTCTAATAATGCCGCCGGTTGACTTCAGGTGACTCATATGCGTTTCCTGGTTGGTCCGTGCACTAGAGATAACCAGAGCCTTGTTACAGTTGCACAGGGAAGGAGGCCAAACTGTGGCTGTGTTTGCAATTCCCCTCCTGTTGCCTGATTGAAGTCAGAAATAAACAGTGTGGTGGAGTGGTTAGAGAGTCGGACAGGCACCTGGGAGTCCTGTGTTTAAGATCTTGCTCTGTCATGAAACTTGTCGGGTGACCTTAGGCCAGTCACCTGCGTTCCGCCTAACCTGCCTTACAGGGTTGCTGTTAGGAGAAAACGAGGAAGTGTGCCACCCTGTATTCCTTACAGGAAGCGTGGGAAAAAATGTACTTGACAGATAGAGCCTGGAGCTTCTAAAGCAGAGAAATGATGATCGGGGGCCTGGAGACCAAGCCCTGTGAGGAAAGGCTGAGGGACTTGGGAATGTTCAGCCTGGAGAAGAGGTTGGGGGGGGGTAGGATGGCTCTCTTGAAGTCTGTGAAGGGCTGTCACTTCGAGGAGGGCAGGGACTCTCAATGCTCCCTCTAAGGTGTGGACTCTCGCAAGCAAAAAATTCCACTTCGTGAGCTACTGACATTAAAGTTGTGAGCGAGCAATTTGGCTGCTGCATCGATTAGTTTGCTCTGGAGCCATCCTTCCTGGGCTAAGACAAAAATGTGTGAGCTGAAGTCCAAAAATCTGTGAGCTAGCTCACACTAACTGAGCTTAGAGGGAACAGTGGCAGGGAGCTGTCCCTGTTGGCAGCAGAGGTGAGGACTCACAATCATGGGTTTAAATTAAAGGTGGGAAGGTAAACTGGCTGGATATTAGGGGAAAATAAGTAGAACGACAACAGTTGTGAGCAATGTTCCCTCTAAGCTGTGGAGTCTTGTAAGCAAAAGTTCTACTTTGTGAGCGACTGGCATTAAATTTGTGAGCGAGTGATTTGGCTACTGCATCAATTAGTTTGCTCTGGAGCCCTCCTTCCTGAGCTAAGACAAAAATGTGTGAGCTGGAGGCTAAAAACTGTGAGCTAGCTCACACTAACTCAGCTTAGAGGGAACACTGGTTGTGAGAGTCTGATCCACAAATCAAGCAGTCACCAAGACTTGCAAAGAAAAAGCTCCCTATGTATTATAATCTAAAGCACTACAACCTCATTAATAAAGCATAAGAAAAATCCTTGCGCACAGGTACATAATCAACGTCGTCTCCTGATTATATAACAGCGTCTCAAAATTGGATCTTCCTCTGGAGATATTAGAGTAGTACAAAAGCTCTCTGTATTCATGAAGTGCTTGAGAACAAGTCATAAGGAATACTACATTCAGATAAGACGCTGATCTCAATAAATGTTCAGGCTAAGCTGCTAAGCTTCTAAATGGATCCCGGGCAACTCAAGCAGTGGCTGGACAAACACTAGTCAGGGATGCTCTCGGCTGATCCTGCACTGAACAGGGGGCTGGACTGGAGGGCCCGTATGGCCCCTTCCAACTCTGTGATTCTATGATTCTAAATATTGATTTTGTCAGAGCTTTTTTTATAGAAAAAGCCCAGCAGGAACTCATTAGCATAATTGGTCACACCCAACAGCAGAAACTCATTCGCCTATTAGGCCACACCCCTGACTGCATCACTCATTAGCATATTAGGCCACACCCCCATGTTACCAGAAGTGTGGTTATCCAGCCACACCCACCTTTTGCTTCTTATTCTGTTTACCTTGTTTGTTGTCAAAACCCAGGGCTTTTTTTGTAGCAGGAACTCCTTTGCATGTTAGGTCACACACCCCTAATGTAGCCAATCCTAACGAGTTTCTGCTGTTGGGTGTGGCCTATTATGCTAATGAGTTCCTGCTGGGCGTGGCCAACTTGGAAGCCAGCCGGATTTAGTTATACCTGTGCGTTCCTGCCCAAAAATAGCCCTGGATTTAATTATACCAACTAACTTAGCAATATAAAAACTGCCTTTTGGAAATCTAAATAAAACTGTTTTCACCTGTCGAAGGGGAGGGTCTGACATAATCAGCTTCCCCGTAGCCCCTTCATGATCGTCGCTAATGCTGTTGAGCTCCTGTGTTATGTGTTTCAGGGGAAATAGAGTTAGCAGATGAGACCGGCCAAATAAAGAATTTGCTCCTGAACCGACACCGCTGTGCAGCTGAGCTCCTGGACGAACGAGAGACCTACGTGCCCCTGAGCGTGACAAGTAGGTCCTGGACTCCAAAACCCCAGACCAGGGGCCCCTAACCTTTTTGAGCCTGTGTCTACCTCTGGTATTTTGAGAGGAGGTGGTGAGCACCATCCCAAGATGGCTGCCAAAGGAGGCGGGGCCAAGCAAATACCTCCCTCCTCACTTTGCAAAAAAAAATCTAATTAGGGGAAGAAAGAGAAATGGAAGAAAGTCCCCCCATGTGGGGCAAGCATAAAGAGACAGGGCAATTTTTTAAAAGGAAAGCCTGGAGGGAGAATGGAACTACAAGCATGGATGTATCATCTTCCTAATCCAGTGGCTGCCGCTGCTATTGCATCTGTAAAAAAAACAACCCTCTTTCACTGGATGGAGGGCAGCCAATAATAAAGGTCCTGCCCACTTTCTGGAGAGCTAGGAGGGCACCACGGAATTTACTGGTGGTCGCCATTGTGTCCATGGGCGCTGCACTGGGGAACTGTGCCCTAGACAACTACAACGAACAGGTTTACATGTTGAGCTCTGAATAAGATGTTCAAAGGAGCAATAATGAAGTCAAACGTAAAAGCTGAAACCAAGAGGCCCAGATTCACTGATCAGAATAATTTATGCAAATTGGTTTCAGTATATCGACAATGATTACAGGGGACTTACTGACAGCAAAAGAATGCTCAGGCCTGCGGCGCTGGCAGCACAGCAGTGTCACTTCTGGCGTGCCCCAGGAGGGATGTCATCATGTTGCCAACAACAGAGGGACGCTTCGGTATTTCTGCAAAAAACCTCTATGGTAAAAATGACTTCTACCATAGATGCTTTTCCCAGTGCCAGTGTGACCCCATCAATGTGATGACATCACATCCAGTGTGCACTGAAATTAATGGGACCATCTGCTTGTGTTCCTCCACCGAGCCACGTCCCCTCCCCGTGGTGTATCATGAATATAGAAGCACAGAGCACGAACTCAGGTGCTCAGTTCTCCTTACATTTCTACCCCAGGTTCTGCAGCTTCCTCACATAACACACATATAATGTGTGCTATAATATGCAGGTTACCACCCTATTCCTCGGGAACGAGATGCGATACTAGATTAGATGGACTATCGGTCTGACCCAACAAGGCGGTTCCTAATGAGATGTAGGCTCAGAGGTTATTTTTGCTTCAGATAACCATCATTGGGCATGTGAGATGCCCAGTGTTTGGAATCTACAACTGGGAACTCTTTAAGGAGATTTCATTTCACCAGCTGAAAAGCCACCATGGGAAAATAATATCCCATTAAGGAGGATGAAGTCATGGCAAGTTCAGCCGTCTCGCTTTATGCTGAGCAATAGGCAAGTCTAGCACCTGATTATTTCTCTCCTTTCTGCTTAACAGGGGGTGAAAACTCTTCAGAGGTAGAGTTTACTCCTCTGTTGCAAGATGACAGTGTTGTTAACCAGAAGTTCCTAGGTGAGTAAAGAGCATTTATTTATGCATAGATTGATGATGTCCAGAATTACCTTGGGAATGAGATCGTTGGCTGCCACTAATCTGCATGCAGAGGTCATTTCCGGGGGGATCGCGGGGGATCGCAGTTCCCCCGAGTGAGGTACGGGGGGTGGGGATCATGATGAAGCCCCGCCCCCTGCTTCCGGCCGCCCCGCTTCCGGCCCTCATTCAGCCAGGAGGAGGCAGGAGAAGAGGGAGGGG
>NW_015173739.1:46827-58219 GCF_001447785.1 Gekko japonicus
ACACACTTCCGGTGATGTCAGGGGGTGTGGCCTCATAACACACTTCCGGTGATGTCAGGGGGTGTGGCATATGCTAATGAGTTATGCTAATGAGTTCCCCTAGCTCTTTTTCTACGAAACAACCCCTGTCTGCATGTACCAAGTGGGTTGTTAGAAATTGCTACCACCTTCCAAAATACCTCTGTCTCCAAGATGAACAAGATCCAAAGGGTATACAACTAGACAACAGTTTGGTTCCTTTTGCCCCCTCCCCCCTCAAAAAAAATCTGGAATGACCCTCAGGGTCATGCAGTGATTTGAAATTCTGATTTGCAAGGCAAGCAGAAATCATCATTGAATACACACACACACAAACTGCCTTATACGGTGTCTATTAAGGTCTTATTGTCTACTCAAACTGACAACAGCTTTCCAGGGCCTCAAGCAGAGGCCTTTTACATCACCTATTATCTGATCCTTTTTAACTGGTGATGCCAGGCATGTACCAAGTGGGTTGTTAGAAATTGCTACCACCTTCCAAAATACCTCTGTCTCCAAGATGAACAAGATCCAGAGGGTATACAACTAGACAACAGTTTGGTTCCTTTTGCCCCCTCCCCCCTCAAAAAAAATCTGGAATGACCCTCAGGGTCATGCAGTGATTTGAAATTCTGATTTGCAAGGCAAGCAGAAATCATCATTGAATACACACACACACAAACTGCCTTATACGGTGTCTATT
The DNA here is from genome assembly GCF_001447785.1 of Gekko japonicus. Classification (NCBI taxonomy): domain Eukaryota; kingdom Metazoa; phylum Chordata; class Lepidosauria; order Squamata; family Gekkonidae; genus Gekko; species Gekko japonicus. Next base: position 47,549 of record NW_015173739.1, read on the forward strand.
AAGGTCTTATTGTCTACTCAAACTGACAACAGCTTTCCAGGGCCTCAAGCAGAGGCCTTTTACATCACCTATTATCTGATCCTTTTTAACTGGTGATGCCAGGGATTGAATCTGTGACCTTCTGCACAGAAAGCAAAGGCCTTACCACTGAACCACAATTCCTGTCTTTATTTGTCTCTTTGGGTATCACTCTGTCTATTACTGCTCATACAGCTATACAGCTATAGCCTTGAGCAGAAAATAAAACATTGAAATTTGTTGTTGTTCAGTCGCACAGTCGAGTCCGACTCTCCGCGACCCCATGGACCAGATCACGCCAGGCCTTCCTGTCTTCCGCCGTCCTCTTAAGTTTGCTCAATTTCATGTTTGTTGCATCTATGACACTGTCTAACCATCTCATCCTTTGCCGTCCCCATCTTCTTTGACCTTCAATGAAATAAAACAAAACAATGCCTTACTTGATATTCGTCTGCTGCTGCCTAATTATTGCCCCTAAAGATTTTCCCACAGAGTAACAGAATAATTTGTATCCGATAATAACCATGTCACCTGTGCTCTCATATTATCAGGGGCCTCATTAGACCTTTCCATCATTTGTGGTAAAGAAGTAATTAAACTGGCCCTCAACTCATTAAATATAGGACACTCCATAGTCATATGCTCAATAGTTTCAACTTTATCCGATGAGCATCTATATATTCTATTTATATATGGCACTTTTTAATATCTGCCCTCCAAGACCGCCGACAGAAGAGAATTCATTTTGCACTCCATTTTTAAAAAGTCAAACTGATCTAGGTGCATAACAGAAAGATTCTATCTATCTAAGCAAATTTAAGTAGGTACAATGAGTACAGACGCCATATTTGTTGTATGTTAGTCTATTGTTGTATGTTAGTCTTTTTCTCTTTGTAGTTGTTTTCTTTCCTTTCACTCTTGAAAAATGAATAAAACTCTTCTGAAGAAGAAAAAAGAGAGAATTCATTCTGGCCAAAGTAAAAGCTCTTCTGAGCTTTGGTATTGTCAAGTGATACAAGCTCTTCAGCCGTCGCGTTGGGAAGGCAATACCTAAAAAAGACACAGAGCATACTCTGTGGACCCTGACGGATGTGCTGTTAATATCCGATTTCTTAATGTGCAGTTTAATTAGCCTAATTATTTCTTTCGTCTCCATGATCTTCACCGTATTGTTTGTTAGACCTAGAGATTTCATTTTCTTTTCTGGTAGCGGATCCCATTGGCTATTTTATGCATCTGCTTGTAAAAGTCCAAGGTGGGTCGAACCTCCCTCAGATTTTAAGGACTTAACTTTGCAAAGAAATGCTTTAGTCCATGCCATAGCCTCCATCGATGATTTGCCCAGCTCAGCTCTCAGTGCTATACCCGAAACACATCTGGGGGGAGCCAATATGCTCCAGGAAAAAATCATATTGAATAGAACCCATTCTCTCAGAAACGGCATCTATCCAAATTGCCGCACCACATAAGTATTGATTTGTGACTTTAGCGTTATATACCTTTATAGCTGAGGGGACAAATTTGCCACCTGCTGTATAATATTGTACCGTTGTCCTCCCGGTTCTCAGGGCATTAATTCTTGCCAAGCCCTAATGTGGTTTCCATGAAAGGGAGTCCCTTTGGGTATTAACAGTGAGCTGTGGTTCGCTGCACTTCAAGAAGAGGAGGGGGAGGGAAGTTGCAGTGTATGAGAATGATTATGGAGAATGCACAAAATTCAGAGTCTCGTTCCAGGTTCATTTAGCTATCTTGAACCCATTTTAGAAAAAAATCAGCAAACAGAATTTTTAAATTCTGGAGGCAGTTTGGTGACGTGGTTAGGAGCGCAGACTCTAATCCGGGAGAACCGGGTTTGGTTCCCCACTCCTCCACATGCAGCTGCTGGTGACCTTGGGCCATTTGCGAGTTCTCTCAGAGCTCTTCTCTCAAGGGCAGTTCTCAGTCAGAGCTCTCTCAGCCCCACCTACCTCACAGGGTGTCTGTTGTGGGGAGGGGGAGGGAAAGGAGACTGTAAAATGCTCTGAGAATCCTTTGGGTAGTGAAGGGCAAGGTATAAATCCAATCTATTCTCTTCTAAATGAATGAAAATGATTATTCTTATTTTCATAACAAGATTATCATTTATCGACACCTTAACTTTTGAGGGTTTACTTACTGTAGGACTCCATCCAAGTTAAGGCAAAAGTCTAGGAAACAAGCCTGAAAACTAGTTACATTTTAGCAGGGGCCATTACGTAGGAAAAGAGGTGCAGGAGCTCATTAGCATAACCTATTAGCATAACTCATTTGCATGTGCCATACCCCCTGACATCACTGGGAGTGTGTCAGAAGGCAACACCCACCGCTCAGGCTCCACTGGACTGTTTTGGATTGCTAGCTATTGGGGGGGCCGCTCAGGCTCCACTGGACTGTTTTGGATTGCTAGCTAGGGGGGGGGGGCGGATGTGCAGATCTGTCCTCGCAGAGGAGGGAGAGCTTGTACCTGAATAAAACTTGGTCGTCAAGGTGCCACTGGACTCTTTTGGACTGGGGGGCCGGGGGGAGCTCTGCAGCTTACCTGGCTGCTTCTTGCTCTGACTGAGGGCTGCTGGGAGCAGGGGGTGGGACTTGTTGCATATGCCTGCCCCCTGGGCTCTTTACTGCCAGAGCTCCGCTCCTGCAGGAAATGACTCCTGCATTTTAGTAAAATAATGTGTCCAACCTCGAAAGGGGATGGTGGTGGTCAGATACAATTGCTTAAATCAATTGCCGATTTGGTTATATGCATTTGATATTTTGTAGCTAATTCATATTGGCATGATATATCTATTTTGTAAGCAGATTTGGACAATAAAACATGTTTTTTTGGTTTGTTTTTAGGAAAAAACAATTTGGTTTTAGCGTATTGGGAGTGGGACTAGATAGCCTGTATGGCCCCTTCCAACTCTGTGATTTTGTGATATTCATGGCACTGGTGGTAGCTGGGTCCCGAAAGATGGACACTGTTTTGTAGAGTTTATTGTATTTTTTTCCTCCTATCTGAAGCTAAACTGGGGAGCTGGCAAGACCCGAAGGCCCCTTCTCCCAGAGTGAAATCCAGAAAGACCCACCACAAGAAATCAGCCTTGGATATTCCAGTGGTGGACGGTAAGCTCATAATCATGGATGAAATGACCGAATGCAAAGCTCATTTTTGTGAGTCTTTGCATGGGTAGGTTGCTAGTCCAATGGCGTGATGAAACATTTTATATTTTCTTTTTTGTTGATGATGTTGCTGTTGAGCCAAATGACACCATGCATCTTTAGACACGGTCTTGCGTTCAAAAAAAGAATTCCACACTAGGGTTGCCAGCCTCCAGGCGGGGTCCGGAGATCTCCCAGAATTACAAGCGATCTCCACACTACAACGACCAGTTCCCCTGGAGGAAATGGCAGCTTCAAAAGGGCGACTCTATGTTATACCATGGAGGGAAGGAAAAATGGAAATCCTAGAGTTATAGCACATCTCTGCTCAATGCTGCCCCTTCCCCAAAAAACCTCTCTCCCCAGGGTCGTTCCCCCCCCCCAATCTCCAGGAATTTCCCATCCCCCAATTGGCAGCCCTAAGATTCCAAATTCAGCTTTGTGTATTTCTTAATTTAAGCATATGCTTGACAGACACATGTTTTAACATCTCACAGATGTAGAGTCCTGTTCATATGTGCATGACTATAACCAGGCAGGGCCAGCTCGCTCACTAGGCGAACTAGGCATTCGCCTAGAGCGCACCAGCCCTTAGGAGTGCCAAATGGCACCCGCCCTCCCCCCGCCAAAAGCCCTCTCCCTGACCAGGTGACCGCTGACCGCCGCCAGGACGCAGGCAGCGGGGGCGGGGTTAGGTTCGCTCGTCCTCCACAGTGACGGCGCCCAGCTCCACCGCTGGCCCAACCGCATCCTCCTGGCCCTCTTCCTCGCCCACTACACCTACAGGTGCGCCTGCCCCGCCGAGATATTTATGTTTTATTATTGGAGTTACTCTGCAGGGAGCCCTCCCTCGCCAGCCCCCAGGGGGCTCTCCTCTGAGCGCTCTGCATTTGCAAGGCGCCTGGGCACAGGAGCTACTGGCATTGCGGGGGGGCAGTGCATGGGGGTGGTGCATGGGGGAGGGGGCGGTGCATAGGGGGTGCCAGAAGGGATCCTGCCTAGGGTGCAAAATAAGCTGGGGCCGGCCCTGTAACCAGGGCTATTTTTGGGCAGGAACGCACAGGAACAGAGTTCCGGCTGGCTTCAGATTTGGCCACGCCCACTACAGCCAAAACCTCTGAGTGCCTGGCTACAGAGGGAAGGCCTGGAGACTGACACACACACACCCCGTGACTCCAAGGCAGGCAGGCCAGGGAGGGCCCTGGAAGGCCTTCCCTGGCCTGTCCAAGGGCTGGCTTTCTCGGGCAAGCCAAGGGAAGGCTTGCCTGGGCTCCCCACAGCCACGGGGCGCCTGGGCAAGCCAAGGAAAAGCATGGGGGCATGGCCTAATATGCTAATGAGCTGCACTGTCATGGGTGCAGCCCAATAAGCTAATGAGTTTCTGCTGTTGGGTGGGGCCTATTATGCTAATGAGTTCCTGCTGGACTTTTTCTACAAAAAAAGCTCTGACTATAACTAACATATTCCATGACAAATAATCACAGACAGGTTAACGATTGTATTTTAGATCAAGTTGGGCAGACGTATTAATCTGTCTGTAGCCGAAGAAAAGAGCACAAGTCCCGTAGCACCTTGAAGACTAACAAAATTTGTGGCCGGGTAGGAGCTTTCGCGTGTCACTGCTCGCTTCTTCACACGTGAAGTGACTCTCTGCAGAAGTGAGCAGTGACTCACGGAAGCTCATACCCTGCTATAAATGTTGTTAGTTTTCAGGGTGCTACTGGACTCCTGCTGTTTTCTAATTTCTAGTTGTATTTTAGCTTTGGTCTTAGAGATGTGCTTCTGTTTGGATTGAATAGTTTTAAAGGCATGTTTTTATGATGTATGCTTTTTTGGATCTCTTAACTGCCTTGGTGACTGATGAAGGCAGAAGGGCGAGGTATACGTTTTGTAAATAAATCAGTCTCTAATCAGATCATCTTGTAAGCAGGTACTTTTGAGTTGGCTGCCATGTAGGTGCCATTGCCGGATGTACTGCGTCTTACATGTGGAAGGCAAACATATCAAAACCGAACTTACAAGCTGCACTTCTGAAATCTCTGCAGTTACATGCAATGAAGCCACCGGGCTTGTTTTCCACTCACGTGCAGGTTTGCTTAATTATCATATCTTTCCACTGCAGGTTTACGGAATCATTCTCCCCACGCCGGCAGGACTAGGACACCAATTACCTCCCCCAGACAAAGCAGGAAATTATAATTACTGCTGGATCCCAAGACATAACCAGCGTGAAAGCCTTGGGAAACTTCTTTTTGGCTACTTTGTGCAGATGTGGCTTAGCTCATTCTCTGCTCAGTAGATGAATTTATCCCAGAGATGCCTGCAGCCTTCCCTTATTTTTGTACATCTTTTTGGAAACCTTTCCATCTCCCACTTCCAGTGTCCCCCCAAAACGTTTTTAAAAGAGCCAAAAACCAATGCTCCCCAGCATGAAAAGTGAAGTGGTCCCTTAGAATCATGGAATCATAGAATGTTAGAGTTGGAAGGGACCTTGCAGGTCATCTAGTCCAACCCCCTGCACTCTGCCGGAGCATAGCCGAAAGATAGCCCTACAACATCCCCGGAAGATGGTCGTCCAGCCTCCGCTTGAAAACGCCCTTGATTCTACTCATGGAACCAACATCGGAGATGTAGTGTTGCCAGCCTCTAGGTGGGGCCCTGGAGATCTCCCGCTTTTACAACTGATCTCCAGCTGAGGGGGGTCAGTTCCCCAGAGAAAATGTCTGCTTTGAAGGGTGGACTCTATGGCACTGTGCCCTGCTGAGGCCCCTCCCCTCCCCAAACCCCGCCCTCTCCCGGCTCCACCCCCAAAGTCTCCAGTTATTTTCCAGCCCAGAGCTGGCAACCCTACGAAGGCACTGTATGCAGCACAACACAAGACGTCAGCTCCTGGGAGTCTCTTTCCTTGCCTGGGACCATCATGAGAGCAATTCTCTCTTCTGCATCCAAAGCTCAATTTGCACCAAGGCTTACCACCGACTTATGTTCAGTGCTACCCAGGACTTTTTTTGTAGAAAAAGCCCAGCAGGAACTTATTAGCATAATAGGCCACACCCACAACAGCATCACTCATTAGCATATTAGGCCACACCCCATGCCTTCCCTTGGCTTGACCGGGTGCCCCGCGACTGCAGAGCACCCGGGCAAGCCGGCCCTTGGAGGGGAGGGAAGGCCCTTAGCTTTCTTAGGTGCTCTGCGGCTGTTGGGACGCCAGGCAAGTTGGCCCTTGGACAGGCCGGAGAAGGCATGGGGAGGCATTTAAATGCCTCCCCAATTCTTCCAGGGGCCCCCTTGGCCCACTCACCTCGGAGTCGCCACGGGGGGGGGTCTCTCTCTCCAGGCCTTCCCTCTGTAGCCAGGCACGCAGAGGTTTTGGCTGTAGTGGGCATGGCCAACTCTGAAGCCAGCCAGAACTCCGTTCCTGTGCGTTCCTGCCCAAAAATAGCCCTGGTGCTACCCATTATTCCTAAAATAATAATGAGAAAGGTCAGTGGGCGATTCTGCATCCAGCATTCGCTCCACATTTTCTCTCCTGGGAGGGAAAGGTGCAGATCAAACCAAATTCAAATACCTCGGGTAAACACCGTACGGGCTGCAAAGCCACCCCTGAACGTCCATAAATCTATGCAGAAGGTACCATAAAACCCCATGATCAAAGAAAGTGAAAGCAGCATGCAGTGTGGAGAGAAATTTCTGTTCCAGCATGGGTTTGGTAAAACAACGGAGGGAAAAGCCAGTGCAGAATCACCCAGTGTGTCTGTGCATATGTAGCAATTGGCACATTCCTGGGAGTTAGCCCCATGGAATATAACGTGACTTACTTCTGAGCTGATGTATGTTTAGGATCGCTGAGCTGATGTATGTTTAGGATTCTAGGCTTTTTCTTGCTTCCAAAACAGAATTCCAACCTCAGGGCTAGGGTTGCAAGCCTCCAGCTAGGGCCAGGAGACAGTGATGAGTTCTCCTGGAGAAACTGGCAACTTGGGAAAGTGGACTTGTGGCAGAATTATAAGCGAGACGGGGCAGTTCTGTAAAGCAGCCTGAATTGTTTTAGGCCCCTCTGTTTGGTTCTCTCCCATAAGACTTTGCAGGAGGCTCTTCAGCCTGACGATGCACCCTGCTCTCTGCTCTAAAGGAACTGTTTAAATTTCTGAGCTCCAGCCTCTAAGCCAAAACATCTAGATATGAGGACCTGTGGCTCCCAGTGCCTGCCTTGACAGGGAGGGTGTTTTTAACCTAGTAATCCAATGACTCCGGTCAGAGCCTTCCAGTCATAAAAGGGAAGGGTCTGGATTTTGTCAGGACCATCCGGTTTCTTGATTGACAGCTCCTCTGGATTCTAAAGGTATTTAACACCAGTGTTTGAGGTGCTAAGGGCCCTCTGCCAACACCGTGGTTTAGGTCTTGCCAGAGTGGATGGAATGCATTCCTGAACAGAGAATAATTCCTAAACGAATGATATCAGTTTGTCTGTTCCCTTCTGTAATATGTATACTGAAATTGCCACTTGCTTGAAAATTTGTGCAGTGTGGATTTCTTTCAATAGATGGTTTTAACTTTGGAACAGGTTTGTCTCTATCTCAAAGTATGGGGTTCCTGCCAGTTTCCACAAACACACACCCCATTGAGCGGGGTGGGGGTCGAGGCTCCCTCTAAGTTGCAGAGTCTTGTGAGCAAAAATTCTACGTTGTGAGCTACTGGCATTAAAACTGTGAGCAAGCAGTTCTGTGACTGTATAAATCAGTTTGCTCTGGAGCCCTCCTTCCTGAGCTAAGACAAAATATGTGTGAGCCGGAGGCTAAAAACCTGTGATCTAGCTCACACTAACTCAGCTTAGAGGGAACACTGGTGGGGATGGCTTTCCTAGGAAAAGCTCCTGGAGTCTTTTCCCCTAACAGGACTCAATGGCGTTATACCCCACTGAGGTCCTATCCACCCCCTCCCCAGGCTCCACCCCCAAATCTCCAGTCACTTCCAAACCTGAAATTAGGGCTCTACTGGTAGCAGGAGCTCCTTTGCATATTAGGCCACACACCCCTAGTGTAGCCAATCCTCCAAGAGCTTACAGTAGCCCCAGTAAGAAGAGCTCTGTAAGCTCTTGGAGGATTGGCTACACTAGGGGTGTGTGGCCTAATATGCAAAGGAGCTCCTGCTACCACTTGCATGCCTGCATTTTTTTCAAGAACAAACATATCTTTTGGTCCTCCTGCCATTGTATTCAAAGTGGATTACAATCCAGTTTCAAAATAACTGCAGCTGCAGTCTCACTAAATATACACTGGGGCAGCGGGATATGGGTCAGCTGGAAAACCAACAGAAGCCTGGCTTCATATCCTGGCTTCAGAATCCAATGGCAGCAAATTCCAGTTTCACCCTCGTAGCCTCCTACACACACTGTCCTTGGACAGGGAATACATTCAAGGAAACGTTTTCCCTCTGGCAGGAGTGAAATCAGACGGCACTGCCTTCCACATCAAAGCTAAGCCAAGACAATCAGGCAGTTTATCATCAGATAAGCAGACAGTTTCTTGTCGTGACTAGTCCTGGATGACATAACTACTTGGATAGCTTGAGCCGTACCTGCTTGAAAACATGCCAAGCCACTTTTAGTTCTGTCTAGAGAGTTTTTAATGAAGCAAATTCCGGAGCACGACAGAAGACAGGAGGGCCTGGCATGATGTGGCCCATGGGGTCACGAACAATGCTCCCTCTAAGCTGTGGAATCATGTGAGCAAAAATTCTCCTTTGTGAGCTACTGGCATTAAACTTGTGAGCAAGCGATTTGGCTCCTGCATAGATTAGTTCGCTCTGGAGCCCTCCTTCCTGAGCCAAGACAAAAATGTGTGAGCCGGGGGCTAAAGAACTGTGAGTTAGCTCACACTAACCCAGCTTAGAGGGGACACTGGTCACGAAGAGTCGGACTCGACTGTGCGACGGAACAAGAACAACAAGAGAATTTTTTGCTGGAGAATACAAGAGATATCATAATTGGTGACTCAATCGGCAGAACTCTCTGTTTCATCTCGAAGAACTCGTTGAGGAGTGTTGCTTTCTGAAGAATATTATTTCAGTTCAGGGTGAGGAGGGGAGAAGCCAGGATCGTCACACATGGTGTCCCCTCTCTGACAAGTCACACAGAATTGCAGAACCACAGAGTTGGAAGGGGCCATACAGGCCATCTAGTCCAACCCCCAGGACCAGCCTGGAGCACCCCTGACAAGGGTTTGTCCAGCCGCTGCTTAAAGACTGCCAGAGAGGGGGAGATCCCCACCTCCCTAGACAGCTGATTCCACTGTTGCACAACTACTATAAAAAAGTTTTCCCTAAGATCCAGCCAGTACCTTCCCACCATTAATTGAAACCCATTCAGGGGTCATTTCGTAGAAAAAGTGGTGCAGGAGCTCATTAGCATAACTCATTAGCATGACTTATTTGCATATGCCACACCCCCTGACATCACGAGAAGTGTGTCAGAAGGCAACACCCACCGCTCAGGCTACACTGGACTATTTTGGATTACTAGCTATCGGGGCGGGGGGGAACATGCAGATCTGTCCTTGCAGAGGAGGGAGAGCTTGTACCTGAATAAAACTTGGTCTTAAAGGTGCCACTGGACTGTTTTGGACCGGGGGGCCAGGGGGGGCTCTGCAACTTACCTGGCTGCTTCTTGCTCTGACTGAGGGCTGCTGGGAGCAGGGGGCAGGGCTTGTTGCATGTGCCCGCCCCCTGGGCTCTTTACTGCCGGAGCTCCGCTCCTGCGCGCTCCTGCAGGAAATGACCCATGCCCATTCTTGCAAGTCCTCTCCTCTGCTGGCAAGAGGAACAGCTCCCTGCCCTCCTCTAAGTAACAGCCCTTCAGATGCTTCAAGAGAGCAGTCATGTCCCGTCTCAACCTCCTCTTCTCCAGACTGATCGTTCCCAAGTCCCTCAACCTTTCCTCACAGGGCTTCATCTTCAGGCCCCTGATCATCCTCATTGCTCTCCTCTGCACCCGCTCCATTCTGTCCACATCCTTTTTGAAGTGAGGCCTCCAGAACTGCACACAAGACTCCAGCTGTGGCCTGATCAATGCAGTGCACAGCAGGACTATGACATCTTGCGATCTCCTTGTGATGCAAAGTGCCACTACTCCTCACATGTTCATAAACGTGCCCTTCTCCATACATTCCTGGGCAGACTTTTCCTGGCTTTTGAAGGATTATTGGGTTACCAAAGTGCTCCAGGCAGATAACGCAGCAGAGTCTTTCTGGTTTGTGTGTGGCTGACAAGAAACAAAGTTACACATGGAGCCTCTTTATCTTTGCAAAAGCTAATATGAATCCTTTATTGTCAGGAACTCCATTCTAGACAAGATAGGACAGATAGAAGATTCTGATCTAGTCTAACTAGCTAGGATGGATAGAGATGCAGGAAACATGTCCTGCCTTCATAGTGCCAAGATGGAGAAGTGTACATAAGAACATAAGAGACGCCAATGTTGGATCAGGCCAA
>NW_015173739.1:58318-72905 GCF_001447785.1 Gekko japonicus
CTTAGAACCCCCCCCACTGTTGACCCCCCCCCCCCAAGCACCAAGAAGACTGAGCATCACTTGCCCCAGAGCACCTATCTATACCTTGTGGCTAATAGCCACTGATGGACCTCTGCTCCATACGCTTATCTAATTCCCTCTTGAAGCCGTCCATGCTTGTAGCCGCCACCACTTCGTGTGGCAGTGAATTCCATGTGTTAATCACTCTTTGGGTGAAGAAGTACTTCCTTTTATCCGTTCTTACCCGACCACTCAACAATTTCATTGAGTGCCCACGAGTTCTTGTATTGTGAGAAAGGGAGAAAAGTACCTCTTTCTCAACCTGCTCTTGAAGTGTAGCATAGTGTGAATGTTAAGCCAGAATGAAGGAAGATTCCCCGAGAGCAGCAATCTATACATCAAAGGGAACCTATACACCAGAGCAGTAGAAGGGAAGGATGATCAGGGTCCTGGCCTCTCTATCTCTCTGACTCTCTATGGTCCAGCCTCTGAAGTCTGAGGCTAAGAGAAAGGGCAAAGTCCTTCACTTCCAACAGTTTGACCCAGGGTTATTCACTATATTAAATTTCAGAGATGAACTTCCTGAATTTGGACACATAAAGCTGCCTTCTACTGAATTAGACCCTCAGTCCATCTACACAGACTGGCAGCCGCTCTCCAAGGTCACAGCAAAGGTCTTTCACTGCTGGGTCCTTTTGAGAAAAGATGCTGGGAATTGAACCTGGGGCCTTCTGCATGCCAAGCAGGTGCTCTGCCACTGAGCCATAGCATACTTCTCTTTGCACGTATAGTTGTGTTCACGAAGATTCTGTTCAGATCAATCAAACATGGTGACAACATACACAATGTTTCTGGCATGTTAAATAGAATCACCTGAAAGACCATCTACTCTGCTCCTTTTTGAATCCAACTAACCACTACAGTCATCTTCCGACAGCTTGCTTCAGCTGCCCCCGCCTTCTGAGATTAGGCACTTGGCAACCCGTGACAGGGCCTTCTTGGTCATGGGCCCAAAACTCTGGAACTTTCTCCCCAGGGAGACCCCTCTGTCTTCTTCTGTTTTATTGATAATATTTATTTGTCCAAAGATATTTAATTGTTTGTGAATGATGTTTGTCTAAGAGGTGGAAAGAATGCAAATGGATGGGGCAGGGAGGAAGGAAGGCAAAAAGAGAGAAAAAGAGAGGTGGAAAGAAAGCAAATAAATGGGGGAGGGAGGGAGGGAGGAAAAGGTGAAAAAAGCAACTTTAACTTTAAATGTGCTCTCCAGCCTACCCCATGCCCCTACACCAGCTGGCTTGGCTTGGAGAAGGGATTTAAAGAGACAAATTCCTTCTCCAAGCAGGGGGGGGGCTTTGAGAATGCATTTAAAGTTAGCTGCTTTCTTTCTCTGCTTCCCTCCACCTCAGGCCTACCCAGGGAGAGGAACACTGGCTGGGGAAGGGAAGACCAATCAGGAAGGCACGCCTCCCCTTTACTTCCTCAGCTGCCCTTCCAGAAGCCACACAATATGTGTGAAAGAGCCACATGTGGCTCCCAAGCCACAGTTTGGCCACCCCTGGTTTGCTCCTTTTTGAATCTAACTAACCACTACAGTCATCTTCCGACAGTTTGCTTCAGCTGCCCCCACCTTCTGAGATTAGGCACTCGGCAACCCGAGACAGGGCTTTCTTGGTCATGGGCCCAAAACTCTGGAACTTTCTCCCCAGGGAGACCCCTCTGTCTTCTTCTGTTGCTACCTTCTGCCACTGGGTGAAGACTTTGTTGTTTCCTTTGGCATTCCCTTAATGATCCCTCCTTCCTAACCAATGTACCAATGATAATGCCCCTGTACAAATCAATGGTGTGACCTCATTTGGAGTACTGTGTACAGTTCTGGTCTCCACATCTCAAAAAGGATATTATAGCATTGGAAAAAGTGCAGAAAAGGGCAACTCGAATGATAAATGGGTTGGAACACTTTCCCTAGGAAGAAAGGTTAAAGCGCTTGGGGCTCTTTACTTGGAGGAACGACGGCTGAGGGGGTGACATGATCGAGGTTTATAAGATTATGCATGGGAAAGAGCAGGTCGAGAAAGAGGTACTTTTCTCCCTTTCTCACAGTACAAGAACTCGTGGGCACTCAATGAAATTGCTGAGCAGTCGGGTGAGAACAGATAAAAGGAAGTCCTTCTTCACCCAAAGAGTGATTAACACATGGAATTCACTGCCACAGGAGGTGGCGGCGGCTACAAGCGTGGACGGCTTCAAGAGGGGATTACTGTGTGACACAGAGTGTTGGACTAGATGGGCCATTGGCCTGATCCAACATTGGCTTCTCTTATGTTCTTATGTACTGTTTTTGTTTTGCGTGGATTTTAACTTCTTAAAAATTGTTTAAATGATGTGCGTTGGGGGGGGCTGACTTTAATGGTTTTAAAATGGGATTTTATCATAAGAACATGAGAGAAGTGCCCATGTTGGATCAGGCCAGTGGCCCATCCAGTCCCACACTCAGTGTCACACAGTGCCCCAAACTCCAGTGCCATCAGGAGGCGTGTTTCAAATTCGTTAGCTGCCTTCGTGGCCCCTGTAAGGGCAGAAAGGGGAGATACAAATTTTTGTAAATAAACAATGTCTGAAAAGGGCCATAACGAATGGTCAGTTGTTATTTCCTACCAACCCGCAAAACTGGTCAAAAGTCTCGGGGCATTCTATCTGTACACACAGGCCCATCCCAAACCATTTATCTAGCTGATGAAATGAGATGGCTAGATTTCTTTAAAAAAAAATAATCAGTAATGCTATTGAACACCTTGCTGGATCAATAATATCTAGAGCAGTGTTCCCTCTAAGCTGAGTTAGTGGGAGCTAGATCACAGTTTTTTAGCCTCTGGCTCACACATTTTTGTCTTAGCTCAGGAAGGAGGGCTCCAGAGCAAACTAATTTATGCAGCAGCCAAATCACTCACTCACAACTTTCATGCCAGTAGCTCACAAAGTAGAATTTTTGCTCACAAGACTCCACAGCTTAGAGGGAACATTGATCTAGAGGGTAACTACATTGCATAAAAGGTATATCTCTTTTCTTGTGTCAAATGTACTAATTCCATTAAAGCCATGCACATGGCAAAACAAGCTCCCCCCCCCCAGTTTATTTCTATGGCTTGTGTCTATAGGATGATGCTGTTGTCGACTTCCTGCTTGTGCGCTTCCTAGAGGCAGCCGGTCGGCTACTGTATGAACAGAACGCGGGACTAGATGGGCCTTTGGTCTGACCCACCACAGCTCTTCTTATGTTCTTGTGTCCTTCCGCATATTTCATCCCGTCAGCAAAAATCCCAACAAACGTTTCTCCTGTCAAAAGTCATCTGTCATGATAAAGAACTTACGAATTATGAACAGAAGTCCTCAGTCTTGTTGAGCCTGTCCGTACTTTGGGGTTTTTTTGAAAGTGGGAGTGGGTACCACTACAAAACACACTGGCAAGGGGGGAGTCCCAAAATGGTTGGCACAGTGTGCAGGAGCCATTCACAGAATGTTGGGAGGTTTAATCCAATCACCCCCCTTTCAGAAACGAAAAATGAAATTGAAATGGATACTTGAACTCAACTGGACAGCGTTTGCAGTTTGGCACCGCACCACTACTTGTAGCTAAAACCTGCAAGGTAGCCTTCGCTGGCATTGCATTAGTTGCTCTCTGAAAATCCGGGATAGTCAGTTGCTGTGCTACCAACTAATAACAGAGTATTTGTCTATACTGTGGTTACTAGCATATTTACTTATAAATATAATAGTACAAACACCCTGTAAGTCTCTAGTATTCCTAGGGATGCCAGCCTCCAAGTGGGGCCTAGGGACCCCCTGGAATCACGGCTCATCTCCAGACTACAGAAAACAGATCCCCTGAAGAAAATGGATGCTTTAGAGGGTGGACTCTATAGCGTTGTACCCCACTGAGGTCCCTGTCCTCCCCGGGCTCCACCCCCGAATCTCCAGGAATTTCCCAACCTGGAGCTGATAACCCAGCCCACCACCACCACCAGTGGCTAGGGGAACCTGGCAAAAAAAAAAAACCCCATCAAAATGAACCTGAATCCCTGTATAGCTCTCTCAGGGATTTTTCTGCTTGGGCTGTGTAACAGTCTGGTGTTCAGTGCGATCCTAAACTGAGTTACACCCTTCTAAGTTAGTGGATTTAGGAAGGGGTAACTCACTTTAGGATTGCATTGTTTGGTATTTTTCTCCTAATCTGTTTCCCCAGAATAAGACCAAGGTCTTTAATTTCAGGAATCTGGCAGAACTACTTTTGTGCACGAAGAGGTACCTGGGGCGTACAAGCAACCGTGGAATGACCCTGGCTTCTTTTATTCGAGAAGCAGCAGCCTTGATGGATAGGGAGGAAAACCAAGGGCATGCAATGCCAGCAAATAGCAAAAGGATACATCATAAACTGCTGGTTCTAACTCAGAACAGGAGGTGCATTCCCAAGCCTATCGCCCTTCCCTGCAGGGGACCAGCACAGGTTCCTTCCAGAAGTACAAATCTGGTAACAGCAAATTGTTCAGAGACATTTTCGGCCCTGGAGACTAAAGTCTTTGGTTTAGCAACAGAACAGGTACAGCCCTGCAGCAGAGTCTATGATAAGGTTTCACCTTCAACCTGTCCCAAACTGATCTGAGGGCAACATCTCTATGACTTGCTTACACCAACGGCTTAGCAATAAGTAAAAAGGGGCTCAGCAGAATTTGCCCTAGACGTTGCATAATACCAAACCCCAGGAATTCGTAGAGACTGGCTACAGAATTCAGGCTGTGCATTAGACTTCAGAATGAGTATTTATTTTTATTTACCTAATTTATTTTATTCATGTCTTGCCTGTCTCCCTAATGGGGACCCAAAGCATATTAAAAATACATTTATATCCAAGTCAGTGGATAGAGTCCAACCCAAGTCCAGTGCAGGGCCGTAGCCAGGATTTTGTGGCTTGTGGGGCAATTTTTTTACTGGTGGGGCTGAAGTTCTCAGTGCAGAAAGAAAAGCCATTGAACCAATAGAAAGCTCTTACCGGGATAGCTCTCTAAATTGCAAGCTGTCGACCACTTTAGAGGACACTTCTCAGCTGCTGCAAGTTAATCACTTCTGCCAGCCTAAGCAACAATTCCGATAACAGGCCGGCAGGTGGAGGTGATGACTTCTATAGTCAAGAAAGCAAACAAGAAAGCTAGTTTCTTGGCACATAGATAGAAGGTATCCTAGAGGTCACCTACTCCAACACCCTTGCTCAGTACAGGAATTAGTCAACTACAGAACCCCACTCCAGAGGTCATTTCGGGGGGGATCGCGGGAGATCGCAGTTCCCCCGGGTGAGGTACGGGGGGGCACATGATGAAGCCCCGCCCCCTGCTTCCGGCCGCCTCGCTTCCGGCCCTCATTCAGCCAGGAGGAGGCAGGAGAAGAGGGAGGGTAAGTTGCTTCCTCCCTACCTCTCCCCACCCCTGCCTGCCTGGGGCCAGGGAGGGCCTTCGCGGGGCTTCCTTGCACTCCCGCCGGCCTTGCAGGTCCACCGCCGGGCCCCTCATGGGGCTCGGCAGTGGAGCTGCAAGGCCGGCGTGGCATATGCTAATAAGTTATGCTAATGAGTTCCCCTAGCTCTTTTTCTACGAAACGACCCCTGCCCCACTCTGCTTAAAATGTTTTAAAATGATTGGAAAAAAGCATTTACAGGAGAAATTCTTGTGGAGCTGTGCCTTTAAGAAAGGGGGCGGAGCCCCCAAAGCCCCACCGTAGCTACGGGCCTGGTCCAGTGCCTGGGAGATCTGTATTCAGGTCCTATCTATATCTTCTGTATAAAATGACATACAAAGAAGAGTCGCTTATTGTTGAACAGTTAGATTTGATTCCAGGTGTACCTTAGAGACCAACGAGATTTTGGGGGTATAAGCTTCTGCAAGTCAAAGCCCTGTTTCTCAGATACCCCTTGAGGTCCCTCCTCCCCTTTGTATCTGATGAAGGGAGCTTTGACTCTTGAAGTCTTATATCCTGAATATCTTGTCAGTCTCTTAAGCTGCTACTGGCAGCCCTGGCACTGAGGCATGCTGGGTATAAACAGAACAATCTCGGGGTTTGTTTCTTGTAGCTCTTCAACGACAGCCTCCAGAACTAAACTAAGTCAGTTTGGTGTAGTGCTTAAGTGTGTGGACTCTAATCTGGGAGAACCGGGTTTGATTCTCCACGCCTCCACTTGCACCTGCTGGTGTGACCTTGGGCTAGCCGTAGTTCTGGCACAGCTGTTCTTGAAAAAGAGCAGTTTCTGTCAGAGCTCTCTCAGCCCCACCGACCTCACAGGGTGTCTGTTGCGGGGAGGGGAGGGGAAAGGAGTTTGTAAGCCACTCTAAGACTCCGAGTGAAGGGCAGGGTAAAAATCCAATCTCCTCCTACCCCAGCAGTTCGAAAGCCTTAAAAAACAACTTGCGAGTAGATGAATGGGTACCTGCCTTAGAAGGCAGGGAGCACCCTCCTCCATTGGGAGGTGGGGTGGGACTCTAGCAGCGGCGATTCGGCGAGCGACGGCGGCAGCGGCGGAGCGGTGTGTAATGGCGGTGGCAGGCAAGGTGGCAAGCGGAAGTAAAGAAAGACGTAACATCGAGCGGTGGACCGACAGCAGAGGCGGAGCCAGGAAGCGCAAAGACCCAGTGGCGCAGGCGCAGCGGAGCCTGAGGGACGGAGCCGGAGCTGCGCTGCGGTCGGCGCGACGGATGGCCCGTCGACTCCAGAAGACCACCGAGAAGTCTGAAGAAAGAGTGGATGGAGAGGCCGAGCTGAAGCCGGGAGCCGAGCCGAGACAAGCTGAGGAAATACTAACTGAACCCCACTGGGTGCTGGTAGGCAATCCCACCCCAATGATGTATGTGCCCATAGTTAGGGATAATAAAAACTATGTAAGCCGCTCAGAGACCCCGTGGGAGGGGTTCGAGCGGGATATAAGCTGAATGTCAGTGGTTTGAGGACTGGGGTCTAAAGACAGACAGAAAATACATGGTTTTGTTTTTTAAAATATGGACGTTTTCAAGGCTTAGCATATGTGAGTCCTCAGGGTTAGTGTGTGAGGGGACAAATACAGGCTAGGTGACCGCCGAGTTCACCAACTGGGAAAACAAACAACGTGAACGGTTCTTGGCACTTTCGTCATCAAGATGGGCTTCCGCTCAAGACATACCTTGGCAGCTGCTCTCTGAAGAGGGACAGAATGTTAAATCCTACAGAGGTAAAACTGGAAAGTGTGCTATTGAGAGTCATGATCATGGATGGTCTTGGGAAACCTGCCAGGACTATGCATGTGTAAAAAGGGAAAGTAGGAGAGCAGAACTGAAACTGTGAACCCATGGACCTTACAAGGCATCATTATTACATTTCTCTCCCACCTTTCTTCAGCCATGGAGTTCAAGGTAGCTTGTGCAGGATTCCCAGGATCCCACCCATCCGGTCTTCCTTAATTTCAGCAGCATTGCTGGATCATTTCCTGCGGGAGCGCACAGGAGCGGAGCTCCGGCAGTAAGGAGTCCAGGGGGCGGGCACATGCAACAAGCCCCACCCCCTGCTCCCAGCAGCCCTCAGTTGGGCCACAAGGAGCAAGAAGCAACCAGGTAAATTGCAGAGCCCCCCCCCCCCCGGCCTTCCTTCAGGTACAAGCTTTCCTCCTCTGTGAAGGGAGATCTGTGCATCCCCCCCCCGTTAGCAATCCAAAACAGTCCAGTGGCACTTTTAAGACCAAGTTTTATTCAGGTACAAGCTCTCCCTCCTCTGTGAGGGCAGGTCTGCATCCCCCCCCCTCAATAGCTAACAATCCAAAACAGTCCAGTGGAGCCTGAGCGGCAAGAGTTAAAGGGCCCTCCAGCTGACTGGCGGGCGCAGGTGGAGGGCCCTTTAAGTCTTGCAGGAGGGAGGGAGGGAGAGAGGTAGCTGTGAAAACGGGCTGCTGGAGATTTTCACGGTGTGGAGATAAATAGCATCACCTGGTAAATAAGCTTCTATTAAAAGGATGACTTTGTTTTGTCCAGGCAGTTGGCATCTCAAACGCTAGACCAGATCAGCCTTGGTTTGACTTAGTGAGGCAATTTGTAAATTCTTAATATGCAATCCCCGTAGTAAACTTGGCTTTTGTGGCTATTGGTGTCCCCTTTGCAACAATATTTGCTCTGTTTTATACCCTACATAAGAACATAAGGGAACATAAGAGAGAAGCCAATGTTGGATCAGGCCAGTGGCCCATCCAGTCCAACACTCTGGGTCACACAGTGGCCCAAAATACCAGGTGCCATCAGGAGGTCCACCAGTGGGGCCAGGACACTAGAAGCCCTCCCACTGTTGCCCCCCACCCCCAAGCACCAAGAATACAGAGCCTCATTTGCCCCAGACTGAGAGTTCCTATCTATACCTTGGGGCCAATAGCCACTGATGGACCTCTGCTCCATGTGTTTCTCTAATTCCATCGTGAAGTTGTCCATGCTTGTAGCTGCCGCCACTTCCTGTAGCTCAATTTGCTTCTGCATTTCTGTTTGCATTTCTTTCCATGAGGACATATCTGTAACTGGCCACAAATATTTTTGGTTTGAAATAATGTTGCCTACAGTGTGGACCCCCAAATCTTGTTCAGCCTGTCTGCATGTTTATAACATTGATAACAGGAGTGGGTGCTGGCATTTGAGGGTGGGGTTTGCAAAACGGTTGCCCGTGAAGTGCTGCGGCCAATCACATATGTCGAGAGGTTACAAGTCTCTTTGCCAGTCATCTTCCCATGATGACGGCTTCTGTTTCTGAATTTGGGTGCTCTCTGCAGACTCAATGGTGATGCATCCTAGGTTCTTCTGAAGTGCCTGATGCTCTTTTGAGATGGAGGAATGCCAGGTCTTGCTATTTGCTTTGGGAATAGATGGTTTGTTGCAGGGGTCATTTCCTGCAGGAGCGCACAGGAGCGGAGCTCCGGCAGTAAAGAGCCCAGGGGGTGGGCACTTGCAACAAGCCCCACCCTCTGCTCCCAGCAGCCCTCAGTCAGAGCAAGAAGCAGCCAGGTGAGTTGCAGAGTTCCCCCTGGCTCCCCAGTCCAAAACAGTCCGGTGGCACCTTTAAGACCACGTTTTATTCAGGTACAAGCTCTCCCTCCTCTGCGAGGACAGATCTACACGTCCCCCCCCAATAGCTAGTAATCCAAGTGGAGCCTGCAACTAACCATCTATTCCCAAAGCATTAGCATAACTTAGCATAACTCATTAGCGTAATTTATTTATAACTAAGTGTTAATCCACTGTAAACCCACTCTCCATGCACTTTCCAACTGGATTTTGCCAGTTCACACACACACAGTAAAATCCAGTTGGAAAGTGCATTGAAAGTGGATTATTTAGTATGTGCGATCGCAGCCTCGTTGTAGATAAAAAAGTCACTAGAGGCCCCGGTCACACGAGAGGTTTTGGGCTGGGAGAGGGCCGAATCGGGGCCGCAGAAAACGGGCGCGATCCCACCGCAACATCTGGGAAGCGTTGCGCGCCCGTTCCCGATCCGGCCCTTCTGTCAAAAACCCTGCAGCAAAAATGAACCCCCTACCGAGGTGGTTCATCCGGGAAGTCCGCATCACAGCCGGCCGTGGGATCACCGGCTCGTCCGTCCGCCGGCGCATCCCTGTCTCCTGGCCGAACTGTGCATGCTCACACATGCGCAGTTTGGCAGCCTCCCCCTTCCGACCGTGTCTTTCTCCCCAGCATCTGATCGTGCCAGGGAGCACGGCGCCACAGCTCAGGGGATCCGTGGGATCCTGCCGCGGCATCTCTATTTTGGTGCGGCTCTAATTACCCGCACTTTGGCCGGTGTATTCCCTGCCGTGTGGCAGGGACCAGAAGCTACTTAAGCCTGTAGTTTGTGAAACAAATTTGGGGGCGAATTCCCGTCAGACGTGCAAGAAGGAGCAAGAGAGGAGGCTGAGGGGAGAGGTTTTAGTTCATGCCAGTACAAGCTGCTTTTAAAAAACAAAGCATAATTTGAGGTGGGGGGGTGGGTGGGAATGGAAAGTCAAGGACTTCAAACGTGAGCAGTAAAATGAGCAAATCCAGCTGAACTAGTCTGGCTGCAAACAGAATGGTGCAGGGCAGATTGGTGGTATTAAAGGCACCTGAACGCATGAGCCTGAAGTTTAACTCCTGGTATCCTTGTGGTTTATTTGTCGTGACTTTTAGACAATCGTGGGGTCAGGTCTCACTTGATTTCAGATTTCAGTGCCACCTGTACTCAACACAGCTGTAAATGGGGAACTCTTAAGGCACTGAACGATTTAAGATGCAGGAGCAAGTTGCCAGAAGAAATTTATGACACCTTGCCCATATTGCCAAATGATGCAATTGTGCTGAGAAATATGGGCTTCTTCCTTGAAACACACAGGGCTTTGTTGCTTTGTGATGTGCCCTGTGTAGCAGTTCCCCAGACTGACTCTGAACATCTCAGTATTCTAACAGCTGTATATTTAACCTTAGTTTGATATTTTGGAATGGCAAAAAAGCAGCTGCTTGAAAATGTATTGGCCTCCTGCACCACAAGCCACAGAAACTGGTGTGTCTTCCCTTTGCCAAGCCCTAAATAATCACTCCCAAGGAATTCCCCTCCATCCATCTGATTTCCCTTTAATTGCCTTTTGTCATGTTAAAAGGGGATTAGAGATTCATGGAGTATGTCTATCACTGGTTACCAGCCCTGGTGACTGAGGGAAACTTCCTCATTCAGAGACACTAATCCTCTGAATCTCAGAGCCAGGAGGCAACATCGGGGAAGGCCTCAGCCTCTGTGCCCTGTTGTTGGTCCTCCAGAGGAACTGGTTGGCCACTGTGTGAGACAGGATGCTGGACTAGATGAACTATTGGTCAGATCCAGCAGCGGTCTTCTTCTTATGTCTTGATGTGGAGAATGGAGACTGAAAAACTAAGATATGAGTAAAGATGTTTGAAATCTAATGTGGAAGGTCATGAATTTTTGCCATCAGCACCATTTACTAAGAAATCGTGATATAGTGAAATAACTTACTTTCCCTTCCATACAAACATAAGAAGATGAGCACTGAGCTATGAAATGGTGCAGCAGCAGAGGACTCTGATTTCCTGATTAATTGCATTTGACCACTAATTTGTGTCATGCTGTGTTTACATCCTCTGTGTCTGCCTTCCGTACCCCAGTCATGACTACCTCGCTCTGCCCCTCTTTGGAAGCGGAGTAATCATGCACTGGGGAAAGTCTGGTGTTTACGGATATCATCGCTTTCGCCCCACATTTCCGGATGTCTGAACTCCCCTGATGGAGACTGAAGAAATAAGATGATAATTTTATGAGTAAAGATGTTTGAAATCTAATGTGGAAGGTCATGAATTTTTGCCATCAGCAGCGTTTACTAATAAATCGTGATAAAGGTAGTGAAATAACTTACTTTCCCTTCCATACAAACATAAGAAGATAAGCACTGAGCAATGAAATGGTGCAGCATGCAGAGGACTCTGATTTCCTGATTAATTGCATTTGACCGCTAATCTTTGTCATGCTTTGTTTACATCCTCTGTGTCTGCCTTCTGTGCCCCAGTCATCGCTACCTCGCTCTGCCCCTTCTTTGGAAGCGGAGTAATCATGCACTGGGGAAAGTCTGGTGTTTACGGATATCAGCGCTTTCGCCCCACATTTCTGGATGTCTGAACTCCCCTGGTGCAAACTCAATCCAGTTGGGAAATCTGATAGCTCCTTTGGGTTTTTTTTAGTCAGTTAGCGATGTGCGCATAATCGCATCTTCATGTACACCAGCAAGCTTTCAGCTGTCATCTGAGGTGAGACGGGGGGGGGGCAGGCTGAGAAGCCTCCTTTGTCTTTTTCACGCAGGTTCCTCTGCCCACACCTTTTAGCACACAGGTGGGGAAGCGGTTAATTGAAAATATGAGTTTTTTCCAGAGGGGAAGGCAGCTTCCTCTGGCTGTCAAAACAGAGTGGTGCTTTGAATAAGCAGCTACATACATAGGCAAAAGGTAAAAAGGAGCCACCCAACCCCCCACTCTGTGGTTGTCACGCAGCAATAATCTGAACAGTCAACCAAGGGGCGAGTGCACAGCGAGGCCAGCTCAGGGTGGGATGTATGATCAAGACTGTCTGTTACAAACTGCAACAGAGTACTTAGAGCTGGGGCCAGACCGCGCCAACCCTGCAGTCTGACCACAGCAATATTCTACTGCCTTACACCAGGGCAGATTTTTTTCTGCTTCTCCCTGTGATAATAAACTAGAGTTGCCAGGTCTGGGTTGGGAGATACCTGGATATTTTGGGGGTGGAGCCTGAAGAGGGTGGGGTTTGGAGAGGGGAGGGGCCTCAGCAGGGTATAATGCTATACAGTCCACCATACCCAAGTGACTGCTTTCTCCAGGGAACTGATCTCTGTCGCCTGGAGATCAGTTGTAATCCCAGGAGATCTCCAACCGCCACCGGGAGGTTGGCAACCAATGCCCCCTCTAAGCTGTGGAGTCTTATGAGCAAAAATTCTACTTTGTGAGCTACCAGCATTAAAGTTGTGAGCGAGCGAGTTGGCTCCTGCATAAATTTAGTTTGCTCTGGAGCCGTCCTTCCTGAGCGAAGACAAAAATGTGTGAGCCGGAGGCTAAAAACCTGTGAGCTAGCTCACACTAACTCAGCTTAGAGGGAACACTGTTGGCATCCCTATAATACACCCATTTTCTCTTTAGCCTCTGTCACCCTGCCCTTCCTCCAGCCACTTGGAAAGAGTTTGCAGTGAGAAACAAGTCCGTTTTGTAAAAAGAGATATTTTATTATCAAAGTGTGCTAATACAGAGCAGTCCCTAGCAGCATGTTATCTTGTGTGCACATACAAGTCGGATTGCTGTGTAAAATATTACATGCTTATGAACAACAACAACAACAAATTCAGCTTCAAGAAACCTAGTGCAAGTCAGTGCCTCACCTTCCTATTATTACAAACATGTGGTTTCTTGAATGATATATACAGGGTGTTTGTTTGTTTTTTTCCTTTCCTTGGAACTTTATACACTTTAAACAGTAGGGGGTTCAGGCATTATAAAAAGGAAACGTTCAAGTTGATAACCAGAGGGTCAGTGTTTACAGTACTGTCAAGTTCCATTTCTAATCCTTTTCTCCTTTGGTCGTCCTTCTGAGAGCAGTTTCTCGTCGGCCACTATTGCACAGCCAGGACCTTCAAGGAGGCAACTAAAGCCCACTCTCCAGCGTGGAGAGATGAGAGGATGATGCCGCTCAATAATACATATTTTTGTCCCACCAGCCTGAAAGGAACAGAAGACAGAAAGGAATTAAGCACTTCTTAAGTGGTAAGAGCCAGCTGGCGTAAGTTTTTAGCAGGAGGAAATGGTGAACTGCTCCCTCTGCTGTAGGGTTGCCGGGACCCTTTGTTGCACCGGCAAGGGGATGGGGTGGGTGGTCCGGGGTGGGCATTCCGGGGTAGGCGGGGACGTCGTGCAACATGCTGTCATGACCTGGAAGTGCTGTCGGTGACATTGGGGGTGGCACTCTGCTTTTTGGGCAAAACGCCATGGTAAAAAAAACAGCCTCAAACCATAGAGCTTTGCCCCCAAATCAGAGCGTCACGCACCCCTGACGCCATTGATGCGCTGACATCACTTCCAGGGGACATCAGCACATCACACGCAGCATTGGGGGGGGTTTACTCCTGCCGGCCAACTGGCTGGCGGTGAGCAGGAGCCCACAAAAGTGGGGGCTCCCCCCGCCCCCACCTGGGGAATGGCATCCCGCCGGCAAGGGGATGGGGTGGGTGTTCCGGGGTGGGCATTCCAGGGTAGGCGGGGATGTCGTGCAACATGCTGTCATGACCTGAGTGTGCCGTCAGTGACATTGGGGGTGGCACTCTGCTTTTTGGGCAAAACTCCATGGTCAAAAACAGCCTCAAACCATAGAGCTTTGCCCCCAAATCAGATTGTCACGCACCCCTGATGCCATTGATGCGCTGACATCACTTCCAGGAGACATCAGCACATCACACACAGCATTGGGGGTGGGTGGGGATTTACTCCCGCTGGCCAACTGGCCGGCGGTGAGCAGGAACCCACAAAAGTGGGGGCACCCCCGCCCCCACCTGGGGAATGGCATCCCTACTCTGCTACTTGTGCCCCATAAGTACGTGACTGTAGGGCCTGGTTCTTCTGCATCCACCTTCCTCCAAAGCTTCAATACTTTTTGTAAAAAGAGATATTTTATTATTGAGAGCCAGTTTGGTGTAGTGGTTAAGTGTGCGGACTCTAATCTGGGAGAACCGGGTTTGATTCCCCACTCCTCCAGTTGCACCTGCTGATGTGACCTTGGGTCAGTCACAAGCTCTGGCACAGCTGTCCTTGAAAAAGAGCAGTTTGTGTCAGAGTTCTCTCAGCCCCACCGACCTCACAGGGTGTCTGTTGTGGGGAGGGGAAGGGAAAGGAGTTTGTAAGCCACTCTGAGACTCCGAGTGAAGGGCGGGGTATAAATCCAATCTCTTCTTCTTCTTCTACTGCTCCTGCATGAGCTTCGGTCCTGCTCAAATCTCTCAGTTCAG
>NW_015173739.1:72961-98646 GCF_001447785.1 Gekko japonicus
GGCCATCCAAGGGAAAACTCTATGGTTTTCCCTTGTATGGCCGTGGCCCCGCCCCCAGCGTGCCTGGCGTCCTCCCGTCACTTCCGGGTGACGTGCGCGTGCACCAGACGCCAGCCGGGAGCCCCCCGCTCCCGGCGAAGATCCACTTGGCAACCCTAGTGCAACTAGCACTGTGTGATTTGAGATGTTAATGAAATGGCAGGCGTTTCTCAACCTCTAAAGTTATTTTCCTCGCCCTTCTTTGAATTCTCTCTCAGCCACCGAACTGCTTGTTAAAATGCAAATGCGGTGCTGAAGCTGAGGCCTAACCAAGCAGTCGTGAAGAATCCCTGAGGGATCTCCTGTGGCTTTTAAACATCTTTGCCAAGTGCCACCACACCTGTCAGTGTGGAGCTGTGAGGAAAGAAGCCTTGCCGGTTGAACACGGGATGTCTTGTGTGTGTTGAAGATACACATCCATCAACTGGACTAGAGGCTGACAGGCCTCAGGCAAGGCCTTGATGAAGGGACTACCCTCATTTCCCCAGCCCTTTAAGTGCTACTGGGAATCAATAAATAAATAAAAACCACCAAATCAAGATAAAATTGAGTTGTTCGCTTTGAATGGAATTCAGAGAGACTGATCCTCAGTTTATAAATAACAGTACTTCTGATCAGGGCTTTTTTTGTAGAAAAAGCCCAGCAGGAACTCATTAGCATAGTAGGCCACACCCAACAGCAGAAACTCATTAGCATATTAGGCCACACCCCTGATAGCACAGCTCATTAGCATATTAGGCCACACACCCATGTTACCAGAGGTGTGTTAATCCAGCCACGCCCACCTTTTGCTTCTTATTCTGTTGACCTTGTTTGTTAGAGGCTGACAGGCCTCAGGAAAGCCCTTGATGAAGGAACTACCCTCATGTTCCCAGCCCTTAAAGTGATACTGGGAATCTATAAATAAATAAAAACCACCAAATCAAGATAAAATTGAGTTGTTCGCTTTGAATGGAATTCAGAGAGACTGATCCTCAGTTTATAAATAACAGTACTTCTGATCAGGGCTTTTTTTGTAGAAAAAGCCCAGCAGGAACTCATTAGCATAGTAGGCCACACCCAACAGCAGAAACTCATTAGCAAGGGTTGGCAGATCCAGGTTGGAAAACTCCTGGAGGTTTGGGGGTGGAGTCTGGGGAGGACAGGGACCTCCATGGGGTACAAGGCCATAGAGTCCACCCTTCAAAGTAACCATTTCCTCCAGGGTAACTGATCTCTGTAGTCTGGAGATGAACTGTAATTCCAGGGTATCCCCAGGTCACATCTGGAAGCTGGCATCCCTAACTGGTGCTTAAATATATGAACGTTTTATGCCACTTACTTCCGGGATGCCTCCTGATTAGCAGCTTGCGGATTTCATCATATACCCATATCAAGAAGGCATAAGGCACAGCAACAAACCAATACTGAGCCCTGGAAAAGAGAATATTAGATATTAGCGCTCACTTGAAAATGTTTTATCCAGTTGGTTCAGTGACTGAGATCTCCAGCTTTGCATCTGGCACGGCTAAAATATCCTGTAGTCTCTTCCTCCCGAGTCCTTAAACTATAATTGATTTCATTTGCATAGGCAGTCAGTTTAAAGAGATCTGTTGCAGGCTGTTTTTTATGTGGTTTGATGTCACAGAGGGGGGAAATCACACTGGGCGATTCTGCATCTAGCATTCGCTCCACATTTTCTCGACTGGGAGGAAAAACTGTCGCTCAAAACCACATTTAAATAGCTCAGGGCAATGCCGTACTGACTGCGAAGTCACCCCGGAACGGCCATAAAACAGCCATAAATCTATGCAGAAGGTACAATCAAATCCGATGATCAAAGGAAGCAAAAGTGGCGTGGAGTGTAAAGGCTTCCGTAAAATTCAATGATCAAAGGAAGTAAAACCGGCATGGACTGTGGAGGCTACCATAAAATCTGATGGTCAAAGGAAGTGAAAGCAGCATGGAGTGTGGAGGCTACCATAAAATCTGATGATCAAAGGAAGTGAAAGCAGCAATCAATGCAGAGGGGAATTTCTATTCCTACGTGGGTTTCATAAAACAGCAGAGGGAAAAGCCAATGCAGAATCAGCCACTGTTAACATGCCTTTTACTGTTAACATGCCTTTTAAGGAGGCATTCTCAAATAATATGGAGTGACTCAACACTAGTTTGGGGCTTTATCCAATAGTTTTTAAATTTCTATTCCTACGTGGGTTTCATAAAACAACAGAGGGAAAAGCCAATGCAGAATCAGCCACTGTTAACATGCCCAACTCCTCTCTATATATATGCATTTTAAGGAGCCATTCTCAAATAATATGGAGTGACTCAACACTAGTTTGGGGCTTTATCCAATAGTTTTTACACGACACTACAGTGAAATTTAGGCCAAAAAAAAAAAGAGATTTATGATGCAGAAATGAACAGATTCATAAAAGCTTGCGACTGAGATGGAATTATGTAATAAGAGTCTTTTCCGTTTAGGAACTGTTCCATACCCATGTCTTAAGCTATATCGCTGGTCCCATTCTCAAATGTTTCCTTCTACTCTGCCTACCTCTGTTATGATACATAAACGAAAACCAGAACCTTGCAGGAAAGACACTGAACTCACCGGAGGGGTGTGAAGTTTAAGACAGGAACGCTGCCAAGGCCATAACAAAGAATCAAAGCTATTCCTATCTGGGAGAAGATGCCCACCCAGATGACTTTGTTCCTGCGAGGGGGTAAAAAAGAAAACACATGATTGACATACATGAACAACTCAATGGATTCTTTTTTGTCCTTCTGTGTGCATGCTCAAATATCAGATGATCATTTGTGCCTTCATAATGTGGAAGGTTAGTTCTAAGCACTGCCCCTCTGATTCATCAGCAAAGTTCCTTGCCCTACAGTAGGAGCGATGGTGTATACTTGGCATGGAGAAGAATGGAGAAATGCTATGCTGGGGATTATTAGAAAGGGAATTGAAAACAAATCAGCCAGTCTCATAATGCCCCTGTATAAATCGATGGTGCGACCTGATTTGGAGTACTGTGCACAGTTCTGGTCACCACACCTCAAAAAGGATATTATAGCATTGGAAAAAGTGCAGAAAAGGGCAACTAGAATGATAAATGGGTTGGAACACTTTCCCTAGGAAGAAAGGTTAAAGGGCTTGGGGCTCTTTAGCTTGGAGAAACGATGACTGAGGGGGTACATGATCAAAGGTTTTAAGATTATGCATGGGATAAAGCAGGTTGAGAAAGAAGTACTTTTCTCCCTTTCTCACAATACAAGAACTCGTGGGCACTCCATGAAATTGCTGAGCAGTCGGGTGAGAACAGATAAAAGGAAGTCCTTCTTCACCCAAAGAGTGATTAACACATGGAATTCACTGCCACAGGAGGTGGCGGCGGCTACAAGCATGGACGGCTTCAAGAGGGAATTGAATAGACATATGGAGCAGAGGTCCATCGGTGGCTATTAGCCACAAGGTATAGATAGGAACTCTCAGTCTGGGACAAGTGATGCTCTGTATTCTTGGTGCTTGGGGGGGGGGGGGCAACAGTAGGAGGGCTTCTAGTGTCCTGGCCCCACTGCTGGACCTCCTGATGGCACCTGGTATTTTTGGCCACTGTGTGACATGGAGTGTTGGACTGGATGGGCCATTGGCCTGATCCAACATTGGCTTTTCTTATGTTCTTATGTCTGGGGCAAAGGATGCTTTTTATTCTTGGTGCTTGAGGTGGGGCAACAGTGGGAGGGCTTCTATTGTCCTGGCCCCACTGCTGGACCTCCTGATGGCACCTGGTATTTTTGGCCCCTGTGTAACAGAGTGTTGGACTGGATGGGCCATTGGCCTGATCCAACATTGGCTTCTCTGATGTTCTTATGTACTGTTTTTATGTTTTTGCGTGGATTTTAACTTCTTAAAAATTGTTTTAATGATGTGCGTTGCGTGGGCTGACTTTAATGGTTTTAAAATGGGATTTTATTATAAGAACATGAGAGAAGTGCCCATGTTGGATCAGGCCAGTGGGACAAGTGTTGCTCTGTATTCTTGGTGCTTAGGGTGGGGGGCAACAGTGGGAGGGCTTCTAATGTCCTGGCCCCACTGCTGGACCTCCTGATGGCATCTGGTATTTTTGGCCACTGTGTGACAGAGTGTTGAACTGGATGGGCCATTGGGCTCATCCAACATTGGCTTCTCTTATGCTCTTAATCACAGGCGGCATGGGCTAAGTCATTTCAAATGCCAGGCTCTGCCTGTATTTAAATGGGCCACCTACATGGGACATTCTGCCCGCTGATTCACTGGCCCAAAGAGTGGTTGGCTGGAAGGCAGGAAACTAGGTTTAGATCACAGTCGAAACTTGCACCTCATGGTCTGCAGCTGGGTATTAACTGCCCAGGCAAGGGACCAATCTGACCTCAGCTTCTTGCTCTCACCTATTACCTCCCCACCCCCATATGTGTTCATATGCTGTGAACTTTAGTTGGTTGCCAGTTCATGGAGCCAGGAAGGAATATTACCAGGCCCTTCAAGAGAGACTTGTGTTCCTTTATTTATTTATTTGGTTTTTACCCCGCCCTCCCGGGTAAGGAAGAATGTTTATGTTCATGGCATTTCTCATAACTGATGCTAGGCCATTAGGGAGGGACTGGGGGTGGGCTGGAGGTGAAAGTAGGCAAATGCATTTTATTATCGCCTGACTCATTTGTGTGCCCAAAGTTTCAACTGTCCCTTTGGCCAGGGGTTCTTCTTAGCCCTTCTGGAGATGAGTGTGGGTTTTTTTTCCCCCATCCCGAAACCCAGAGATTGCAGAGAAATTTACCTGAAAAGACCTTGCTGGAAAATAGAATTCCGTCGCGTCTTCCTGATGATCAAGTCGGCCACTTGCTCTATGGTGATGCTGACAAAAAAGGCCGTGTAGCCCGTCCACTCCAAGTACTGCCTCTGGGAGAAAGTCTGAAAACAAATCGTAAATGTAACCCTTCTGTGTCAAGAGCCTGAGGTGAAGGCAGGCTTCCCCGGTTTGTGCGACCCATCAAGCTGAACACAGCCCTGAAGCCATTCACCTGCTAGGTGCCCAACACACTGTTTTCATAGGCCCAGATGGGTAGTCAGGTTTTGTGGGTTTTTTAATCAAGACGGTGGGGGAGTGTTTGATGGATCATATGTTGTGCAAGTTTGCTTTAAAATTCGTGGAGTTGCAGCGCAGTGCCGAAACCGTTTCGAAGCAAAACGAAACTTTCCTGTAACACTAAAGCTGTCCATGTACATGAATGGGACGCTGTTTGTATTTCCACTAGTCTAATAAAGATCGGAAACGAAGCTTGAGTCACTGATGTCCGGTACAGGGCTGAAACAGAGTCCCTGTTCACCATGGCTGCATGATTCATGGAGCCTCAGTTTGTGCCCACACACTAGAGAGCTTTTTAATGAAACTTATTCGTATGTGCAGGGGTCATTTCCTGCAGGAGTGCACAGGAGCGGAGCTCCGGCAGTAAAGAGCCCAGGGGGCGGGCACATGCAACAAGCCTCACATGCAACAAGCTCCAGTTCCTCTGGAGGGCCAACAACAGGGCACAGAGGCCAAGACCTTTATGAGATCACACCAATGGTCCACCTAGTCCAGCATCCTGTCTCACACAGTGGCCAACTAGTTCCTCTAGAGGGCCAACAACAGGGCACAGAGGCCAAGACCTTTATGAGATCACACCAATGGTCCACCTAGTCCAGCATCCTGTCTCACACAGTGGCCAACTAGTTCCTCTAGAGGGCCAACAACAGGGCACAGAGGCCAAGACCTTTATGAGATCACACCAATGCTCCACCAAGTCCAGCATCCTGTCTCACACAGTGGCCAACTAGTTCCTCTAGAGGGCCAACAACAGGGCACAGAGGCCAAGACCTTTATGAGATCACACCAATGGTCCATCGAGTCCAGCATCCTGTCTCACACAGTGGCCAACTAGTTCCTCTAGAGGGCCAACAACAGGGCACAGAGGCCAAGACCTTTATGAGATCACACCAATGGTCCACCTAGTCCAGCATCCTGTCTCACACAGTGGCCAACTAGTTCCTCTAGAGGGCCAACAACAGGGCACAGAGGCCAAGACCTTTATGAGATCACACCAATGGTCCATCTAGTCCAGCATCCTGTCTCACACTGGGTCCAGCCAGTTCCTCTGGAGGGCCAACAACAGGGCAGAGAGGCCGAGGCCTTCCCCTGATGTTGCCTCCTGACTCTGGGATTCAGAGGCTTAGTGCTCCCTGTCATTCCTCCCTTACCATGCCCCTATGTGGATTTAGCTGCCAGCACAAATTCAGCTAAAACACTTCTACCCTATGGGGATATAGTGGCTGTGTTACACACACGCATGAGTGCCATCAAGTTGCAACTGACCTAGGGTGACCCCAGTACAGGGCTTTCAGGCAAGTGAGAAGCAGGGATGGTTGGCCGTTGCCTTCCTCAGCAGAGTATTTTTTGGTGGTCTCCCACCCAACCGCCCCACCCTGCTTAGCTTCCAAGATCTGACGAGATCGGGCTATGCCGTGCCCCCTGCCCTCCCAGCGACTGCCCATGACTATTAACAATCTGCGATCTAACTGAACGAAAACTGCGCTGTACCCATTGTTGTCCATAGCTGTCTTCCAAGTCATCCTGGTGTAGATCTTCCCAGTCAACGCGGATGTGGAGCAGTCGGGAAGGCAGCCAGCCTTGCTCCGCGTACACAGTAAAGTAAGTCAGAAAGGCTCCAATGGACTGCAAGATGCCTGCAAAGTAGAGAAGGAGGAAAAGACGGTTGCGTGTTTATTCAGTGGTAAAGGTAAAGGTTTCCTTTGCTCGAAAGCCAGTCGAATCCGACTCTAGGTTCATCTCCGTTTCCAAGCCAAAGAGCCAGTGCTGTCCAAAGACTTCTCTGTGTGGCCAGCATGACTAAACGCCGAGGCACACGGAACGGTGTTACCTTCCCACCAAAGCGGTACCTATTTATCTACTTGCAGTTTCTTACTTTTGAACTGCTAGGTTGGCAGGAGCTTGGGCCAGAGACGGGAGCTCATTCCATCATGCGGCACTCGGGTCTCAAACTGCTCAAACATACGGTCTGCAGCTGAGCATCTTAACCTCTGAGCCACCATGGCTCCTTTATTTCAGTGGTTAAAAGTAAAGGTAAAGGTTCCCTTGCTCGAAAGCCAGTCAAATCCGACTCTAGGGTTGCGGTGCTCATCTCTGTTTCAAAGCCGAAGAGCCAGCACTGTCCGAAGATGTTTCCGTGGTCATGTGGCCGGCATGACAAAACACCAAGGCGCACAGAACGCTGTTACCTTCCCACCGAAGTGGTACCTATTTATCTACTTGCAATGTCTTGCTTTCGAACTGCTAGGTTGGCAGGAGCTGGAACTAGAGACGGGAGCTCACTCCATCTTGCGGCACCCGGGTCTTGAACTGCTGAACTACTGACCTTCCACAGCCTGCAGTTCAGCGTCTTAACCATTTGAGCCACTGCAGTGCCAATATTTCAGTGGTGGTAGTTGACAAATTCCTGGTTGAATGGTTTTTATCCTAGTTTTACAGAGGGCTTTTTATTCCACCAGGCAGTGAACTGGAAGGCTTAGTGAAGCCTTAAGGTTGGACCAGTGCTCATCTCTCAACAGATCTGAACCGCCACCCGTTCCCGACTTGTATCAAGTTATTCATCATACCTATCTGTAAGTAGGAGTATACGGCAAGCTCCTGGTTGACCAGCCTGTCCTTCTTCTTATGCCGCGGCTTCCTTTTCATGATATCACTTTCAGCTTTCTCGTAGGCGAGTGCAACGGAAGGGATCTGTGAGTGAAATAAATTAGAAAGATACCCTTAAATCCATTGGTAGATTGTAGGGTCCATGCAGTTTTGTTTTTGTTTTCTTTCTCCAAAGACAAAATGGGGGAAAAAGCCAGGCGACTCAGGTAAGCTCATATTTTATCTGATTACTTCATGCTATGAGGAGGATGAGAACTCTGTTGGTTCACCCTTCTCGTAAACGATTATATCTGGGTATCCCCCATGACATGATAGCAGTCCTGAGTAGACAAGAACTGTTAGAAGACGTTTGAGAGACTTTGACTATGACAGCATGCCAACTACGAGAGCATGTCTATTAGAGCCCACAGAGCGGGCCCTTAGCTACAGTGGGGCATTTCGGGGCTAGGTCCCCCGACTTGCTGGCAAGGTCCCCTGACTTCCCATCCAGCCCAGGGTGTCACAACCTTCTCCCCTGGATTAATTTGATTAGCCAGTGCCCCCTAAGAAATCTAAATGCCCCCTGACTTAAAACCCTGGCTACAGCCCTGCCACAACCTTTTCTGTAGGCATTCAGCCTCCAACAACAATGCCAAACTATTTATCTGAGATAATTCTTCCACAGTATAGAAGGGCATTCATGCTAGCATGTCTGAATGCCCTGCCTCCAGCGGTGATGATTTAGTGGGATTTCATACTCAGATGCCAATGTTCCCTCTAAGCTGAGTTAGTGTGAGCTAGCTCACAGTTTTTTAGCCTCTGGTTCACAGATTTTGGCTTTAGCTCAGGAAGGAACGGCTCCAGAGCAAACTAATTTATGCAGCAGCCAAATCACCTGCTCGCAACTTCAATGCCGGTCGCTCACAGAGTAGAATTTTTGCTCACAAGACTCCACAGCTTAGAGGGAGCATTGCTCAGATCGACTCTGTAATTACAGCAGCAGTAAAATTGACTCTGTGGGTCACATTCTGCTGGATTGTCCCACGTTTTCAGCTCTAAGAGATGAACTGATCTCCCCTTTATTTCATCAGGACTTCAGAAGCAAAATCATCCTGGGCTGTTGTCACACGGGCAGGAAAATGCGGGCGGGAAGTGTGGCTGTTTGCCCCGGGGCAAAATAACGCGCAGTTGCGCGAGCAGACATCCTGTGGAGGTCCCGTGGAGGTCCCGTGGTAGGGGGGAGGTGCCGATCACACCACAATCCTGCGGCGCGGCCAAGAAGCAGCACGCCACAGCAAACAGGTGTGTTTTTTTTCTGTACACCGACCTGTGCGCATGCCCCGTTGGGTGCTTGTGCGCTGCATGTGGCAAAATTTCTAGCAGCTGTTGTCAAACCACATGACAACTTTTGCAGTAGTGGCCGTTCAATTCTTCCAAGGTTTATTGTGGAATGAGGGTGTGCGGTTTATGACCCTGGTTGCAAAAACAGTAAGGACAATAAAATAGATTCACCCAGGGGTTGTTTCGTAGAAAAAGAGCTAGGGAAACTCATTAGCATATGCCACACCCCCTGACATCAGGGGCCCGGCGGTGGACCTGCAAGGCCAGCGGGAGTACGAGGAAGCCCCGCCAAGGCCCTCCCTGGCCCCAGGCACTTAAGAGACAAAGACAAACTGCATGTGGCAAAATGTCTAGCAGCTGTTGTCAAATCACATGACAACTTTTGCAGTAGCGGCCGTTCAATTCTTCCATGTTTTCCCGTGGAACGAGGTTTTTTGTGGAATGAGGGTGGGCTGTTTATGACCCTGGTTGCAAAAACAGTAAGGACAATAAAATGGATTCACCCTCCCGTCACGCAAAATATACATCAGGCTGCCAGGCAGGCAGGATTCGGTAAAGAGAAGGCTTTGCCTCCCGGCAGGTAAGAACTCACAATGTCGGTGCCCAGGTCAATAAAAAGGATGGTGATGGTGCCGATCGGCAGAGGGACGCTGGCCATGATGTAGATCAGGAAAGGGCAGAGTTCAGCAATGTTTTTGGTCAAGGTGTAGGCAATGGTTTTCTTCAGATTATCGAAGATCAAGCGACCTGTAGGGCAGAAAGGGCTAACTGTCAAATTGCTTGTGGAAAAGACAAGCGTCTCGTGTTTTTGTGACCTCTACCTACAGTTTTCCCAGTATGTGCCACAGAAGAGTTTCTATTTCAACAATAACAAAGAGTGCAGTCTCAACAAGACATAAGTATAAATATACTTCACATCAATAAAGCAAGACTCATATAGTATACATTCCAATGGAAACCACAGGAAATCTCATATACATTTAATAGTCCAATATTCTTTATCTTCGGAAAAAAGAAGTGCTGCGCCATCAATAAAGTGCTTCTTTAAAGATAGTAGACGGCTGTTATTTATGGTTGTAATCTACAAGCTTTAAAGTGCTTCTGTAGACGAGATATATAAATTGTTTTATGCTCCTTGCTTTCAAGCAGTCACGCGCCTTTAAGTAGTTATAGCCAAATATTTTCAAAGAGTAGAAAGCAACAGTCCATCAGTGGTATTGGCTAGCCTAAATGCCACCGTTTCACCAAGGCTTCTTCACAGATACACAATCACACCTACAACATGAGATCATCTTTACATTTCACAGACAGCATTCATATCTTCAAAAGGGTTTCACTATATTCAGGGCTATTTTGGGGCAGGATCGCACAGGAACGGAGTTCCGGCTGGCTTCAGAGTTGGCCACCCGCACTACAGCCAAAACCTCTGCATGTGCGTGGCTACAGAGGGAAGGCCTGGAGAGCGACCCCCCCTGGCAACTCTGAGGCGGGGGGCGGGGGGGTCCTGGAAGGATTGGGGAGGCATTTAAATGCCTCCCCATGCCTTCCCTGGCCTGTCCAATGGCCGGCTTGCCTGGGTTCCCTCAGCCATGGGATGCCCTGGCAAGCCAATGGAATGCAGTTTAAACTGCCTCCCTCCCCTTCGGGGGTGGGGCTTGCCCAGGCAAGCCAAGGGAAGGGATGGGGGTGTGGTCTAATATGCTAATAAGCTATGCTGTCAGGGGTGTGGCCTATTATGCTAATAGGTTCCTGCTGGGCTTTTTCTACAAAAAAAACCCTGAATATATTCAATACTTACACTTAACTACTACACCAGTTTGGTGTAGTGGTTAAGTGTGCGGACTCTAATCTGGGAGAACCAGGTTTGATTCCCCGCTCCTCCACTCGCAGCTGCTGGATGACCTCGGACAAGCCATAGTTCTGTCAGAGCTGCTTGTGAAAGAGCAGTTTCTGTCAGAGCTCTATCAGCCCCACCCACCTCACAGGGTGTCTGCTGTGGGGAGGGGAAGGGAAAGGAGTTTGTAAGCCGCTCTGAGACTCCTTTGGGTAGTGAAGGGTGGGGTATAAATCCAATCTCTTCTTCTTCTCTTAACTTATGACTTCTTAAGATTGCACTTTTATTATTGTTGAAATACATACTCTTGTTAATATAACCAGGGATTCCCCCCCCCCGTATGATATAAATTTATTCCTGTGAATCCTTATATTGTAAAGAAGAGTTTATGACAGGAAAGGGCTTATTTATTTATTTAAATGCTTGTATCCCTTGGCCAATCCTCTTGGCCAATGCTCCCTCTAAGCTGTGGAGTCTTGTGAGCAAAAATTCTACTTTGTGAGCTACTGGCATTAAAGTTGTGAGCGAATGATTTGGCCTACTGCATAAATTAGTTTGTCCTTCCTGAGCTAGGACAAAAAGCTAGGACAAAAATGTGAGCCAGAGGCTAAAAAAAATGTGCGTAGCTCACACTAACTCAGCTTAGAGGGAACACTGGTTATACGCACTGACCGGGACATTCCTGTCAGCAGTCCGGCAGCTGTGTTCTGGACCACCTGCATAAATTAGTTTGCTCTGGAGCCGTTCCTTCCTGAGCCAGGACAAAAATGTGTGCGCTGGAGGCTAAAAAACTTTGAGCTAGCTCACACTAATTCAGCTTAGAGGGAACACTGCTCTTGGCTCAAATTGGCTTGCAGGGAATAATTAAAACATTACAGATGAGAAACCCAATCAAAAACAAACAACCCCATAGACCTCCCTTCACCAAGATGCCTGCAGTCCATACCCCGTCAGAAGCCGTGGTAAAGAAAGAACAAGCTATGCAGCACCTCTTAAACAAGGGGACTCCCCTCGTGCCTTCAGGGAGCTCATTTCACAATGTGGGGGACAAGATGGAAATGGCCCAGGCTGTGGTCGGTCCCGGGTGGGCACCCCGGGGGGGGGTAACAGCCAGCAGTTTGCCGTGTGACTTCTGTAGTTGGTACGTGATAGCACAGGCAAGGAGACCGTTCTTCAGATATGAGGGACCCAGGCCATGAAGGCCGATTCTGCATTTGCATTTTTAAATCATTTTCGTGCTGCTGCGACGCCGTCTTTCCCTTTGCTTGTTTGAATGTTGTTTGGAGAAGATTCTTTTAAAGCAGTGGGGAGGTGCCATGACAGTGGAGCCGCCCCCGAAAGGACGATAAACATATGTGGACATGCAAATTTGTGTCAGCGCACTGTTGAGGTGTGAAAATGACACCAAATGTAGACAGCTTTTTTGAAGACGGGAGTCAAAAGGCTGGGACACCGGTGGGAAAGACAAATGCAGATTCCGGGGAAGGAAGGAAGGTTCAAGCAGAAAACGAGCTGCGCTAGGGGGAGACCTCTACCCTTTCTTCTTGCTTTCTGGGCAAGCAATAATGGGACTCACAACGATGGGTTTCAATTAAGGGCAGGAAGGTACCGGCTGGATATTAGGAAAGGCTTTTTGACAGTGAAGGTTGTTCATCAGGGGAATCAGCTGCCTAGGGATGAGGAGGTGAGCTCCCCCTCCCTGGCCGTCTTCAAGCAGCGGCTGGACAAACCCTTGTCGGGGATGCTCCAGGCTGGTCCTGCACTGAGCAGGGGGTTGGACTAGATGGCCTCTATGGACCCCTCCAACTCTGTGATTCTAGGATTCTATCAGCTGTTTGGCCTGCTCTTCTATTTTTAGGGATCTGCCTGCATAGGGGGGATGCTCTAAAATAGGAACCGCCATGATCCTCCATCTATAGTCTGATTATGTCCTCACCTTATCCCCACCACATTCTCTTGCATGTGACAACAAAACTGTAGAGAGGGGTTTCTTAGAAGATTTCAAGTCAGTTACTAATCAGCAGATGAAAAGATAGGGGTGGTGGGCGGGGTTCACTTTGAGCGCCCGAGACCCAACGAAGACTGCAGCAGGAGACACGGCAGGAAACCGTGTGTCTGAAAGCATCGTTTAAAGAGGTCGTTTGCTTGTATGTGCATCCTGCCTATGTTTATTTATGCAAAGGGTGAACACATGAAGCTGCCTTCTACTGACTCGGACCCTGGGTCCATCAAAGTCACTCTTGTCTACTCAGATGGGCAGTGGCTCTCCAGGGTCTCAGCCTGAGGTCTTTCACATCACCTCCTGCCTGGTCCTTTTTAACGGGAGATGCTGGGGATTGAACCTGGAACCTTCTGCCTACCAAGCAGATGCTCTGCCACTGAGCTACAGCCCCACTTCATGGCTCTCCAGGGTCTCAGGCTGAGGTCTTTCACATCACCTACTGCCTGGTCCTTTTTAACGGGAGATGCTGGGGATTGAACCTGGGACCTTCTGCATGCCAAGCGGATGCCCTACCATGGACCCACAGCCCCTCCCATATACAAGATACACAGTCATCTGCAGATGAACGAAAACTGCCCTTGAGTCTGCTCAAATTGTGTCAGCCCGCTGCCTGCCTGTGTGATATGCATTCATATACCACTCCTGTGCCTCCATATACATTACTTAAACTTTACGAATCAGGGTCAAGCCATCTTCTTACCTTCCTCCACCCCAGTAACAATAGAAGCAAAGTTGTCATCCAGCAAGACCATGTCAGCAGCATTCTTAGCTGCGTCAGAACCCGCAATACCCATAGCGATTCCGATGTCCGCTTTCTTCAAAGCCGGGGAGTCGTTGACGCCATCTCCTGTCACTGCCACTACAGCATTCTGGAAAATATAAGGGACAAGGGCTATTGTACACACTGTTCCCAGTTTGGTGTAGTGGTTAGGAGCATGGACTATAATCTGGGAGAACCGGGTTTGAACATAAGAACATCAGAGAAGCCAATGTTGGGTCAGGCCAATGGCCCATCCAGTCCAGCACTCTGTCACACAGGGGCCATCAGAAGGTCCACCAGTGGGGCCAGGATACTAAAAGCCCTCCCACTGTTGCCCCCTCCCCGCAAGCACCAAGAATACAGAACATCACTTGCCCCAGACCGAGAGTTCCTATCTATACCTTGTGGTTAATATTCACTGATGGACCAGCTGCTGGTGTGACCTTGAGTCAGTTACAAGTTCTTTCAGAGCTGTTCTCTCAAGAGCAGTCCTCGAAAGAGCTCTCTCAGCCCCACCTACCTCACAGGGTCTCTGTTGTGGGGAAGGGAAAGGAAGGGAAAGGAGATTGTAATCTGCTCTGAGACTCCTTTGGGTAGTGAAGGGCGGGGTATAAATCCAGTCTCTTCTTCTTCCAACACCCCTTCCCTTGTTTCAATTAAAGCTCTGTTATACTGATCTCCTAAAAATAGCTCCAGATTATTCCAGGTAGTGATTACACTCTTATTTATGACGGGAGGTGGGCAGCCTGGGAGGCGTAAGCATTTCATCAACGCTGTGAGAATTTCAGTCCTGGCTACCTAATAAGGTTTCCCATGGCTTGTCTGGCAACAGATCCCATCTTTCTGCCTGAAGGGAAATCTCCTGTGTCACTTACTGGAATGAAAACAGAATTCCACTCTTGCTCTGTCATTACTACAGTAATAAATAAATAAATCATTTCCTGCTAGATAGATCGAGATGGATAACCGTGTTAGTCTGTCTCTCGCAGTGGACGAGAGTAAGAGTCCAGGAGCACCTGAATAACAAACAAAATTTGTAGCAAGGGATGAGCTTTCATGAATCAGTGAGCACTGCTTCAGCGAGCAGTGTCTCACGAAAGCTAGTACCCTGCCACAAACGTTGTTCGTCTTTAAGGTGTTCCCGGACTTTTGCTCTTTTCTGTCTTTTCCTGCTGCAATTTGCTATTTGTTACAGGGCAAAACCTCCCTTATCCAAACAGTCTCAAAATATCCAACATATTCAGATAATGAAGTAGTACCTGCGAAGGGTCACATTGACCAATCGGATCACAACTTGCAAAGCTGGGAATGTCTAAAAACCAGTGTTCCCTCTAAGCTGAGTTAGTGTGAGCTAGCTCACAGTTTTCTAGCCCCCGGCTCACACATTTTTGTCTTAGCACAGGAGGGATGGCTCCAGAGCAAACGAACCGATGCAGTAGCCAAATCACTCACTCACAGCTTTAATGCCAGTAGCTCCCCAAAGTCGGATTTTTGCTCACAAGACTCCACAGCTTAGAGGGAGCATTGATAATAACCAAGAACCAGACAGTGGAGGTTCTCTAGTACTAAAGAAGACTCTTTCCTTAAATTCCTAAATTGATGCAGTGACACCTGTTTCTTGCTCACATTGACTGGATTTAAGCAGGAAGCAAAAGGCCCCGATGAGTCGCAAAGTCATGCAGCTGGTCCTGTTAGCAATCATCAAAGTGCCTCGTGTAATGTGAGTGCGTTTAGTGTGTTGTGAGCTGAATTAAGCCATCAGAGAGAAAACCTGATTAAGACAAGTGCTGCCTATCTTGTCCGTGGGGAGTTAATGTAATGAGTAGATATAAATAACACTGTGCCAAAGAGCTTACTGGCTGTGGTTACTAA
This sequence comes from Gekko japonicus, assembly GCF_001447785.1. Classification (NCBI taxonomy): domain Eukaryota; kingdom Metazoa; phylum Chordata; class Lepidosauria; order Squamata; family Gekkonidae; genus Gekko; species Gekko japonicus. The sequence continues at coordinate 88,504 of NW_015173739.1, forward strand.
ATATAGAGTGTGTACATACACGTCTTTTTTTTCCCCCTGTTCTTCATCTGTTAAAGAGCTAAACATTATTCTTGAGATAAGTGTTAGAATGCAAAATATATTTGAGACATTTTAAAAATAGGGCAAACGAACACAGAAATGAATCCCTTTCCAAGCAGCATTAAAACCGGAAATCCGAGAAACCTGCTGAGAAAGTTAAGATGAATAAGAGAATTCTTCCCTTTCGCTCGTTTCGGATAGTCTTTGTTGTTATAGACGTTTTCCGTGTGAAACTTCAGTGTGGAAAAGACCATCACAGTGCAGACAAATGAACATGTTTCTAGCCCTGACCTGGATAGCCCAGGCAAGCCCAATCTTGTCAGATCTTGGAAGCTAAGCAGGGTCGACCCTGGGAAATATTTGGATGGGAGACCTCCAAAGAATACCAGGGCCTGGGAAGCAGAGGCAAGCTATCAAGCCACTTCTCTGAACATCCTCCATGCCCCAGTAGGAGCCACCAGAGGTCCCCATGACTTCCAGGCACAGACACACTCACACACACACACACACAAAATGCAACCCCACCGCCACCAAGGTGTACATGTTTCTAATCTCATTAGTCACTAACCTGTCTCTGGCACCCTTCCACTATGATCAGTTTTTGCTGGGGCGAAGTGCGGGCAAAGACAATTTCCGAGTGGTTGAGCAGGATCTCATCCAGCTGTTCAGAAGCCATGTCCTTCAGCTCCATTCCGTTAATTACAGCCGCCCTGGCTTCTCTGCAATAGCCGTAGGTGATTACAATTAAAATGTACAGCACGGAGTATGAGATTCAGATACGAGAAAGTTCATATATCTACATTAGAAAATGCGCATTAAAGATATGAGGCCATTCATATCTTGACATCAGGAAATGGGCATTAAAGATACAGCAGGTGTACAACAAAGCATAGTAAGGACACCTCAGCACTTATATCCTTAGGATTAGGATACAGTGGAGGATAATTCAGTCTAAGAAAGAAACTTTCGCTAGTGGTGAGAGAAAATGAGTAGAACGGATATACTGGATTGATGGCTTCCAGATTCTGGCTGTGACATTTAAGTAATTGGGTCCTCTTTGGAACCCACAGACTGAATGTATTGCCTTAAGTAATTAAGGAAGCAAGGCCAGAATTCAGTGAAAATTGTCTACATGGGGAGGGGGAGGATTCAATAGGAACAAGAAGTCTAATTAATAACTTTAGAGCATCTTATAGGGATGGTGGCTCAAGTGGTTAAGACGCTGAACTGCAGGCTGTGGAAGGTCAGTAGTTCAGTGGTTTGAGACCTGGGTGCCGCAAGACGGAGTGAGCTCCCGTCTCTAGTTCCAGCTCCTGCCAACCTAGCGGTTCGAAAGCAAGAAATTGCAAGTAGATAAATAGGGACCACTTCGGTGGGAAGGTAACAGCGTTCCGTGCGCCTCGACGTTTAGTCATGCCGGCCACATGACCACGGAAACGTCTTCGGACAGCGCTGGCTCTTCGGCTTTGAAACGGAGATGAGCACCGCAACCCTAGAGTCGGATTCGACTGGCTTTCGAGCAAGGGAACCTTTACCTTTTTATAGGGACGCCAGTCTGGAATTGCAGCTCATCTTCAGACTACAGAGCTCAGCTCCCCTGGAGAAAATGATTGCTTTGGAGGGTGGACTCCATGGCATTTTACCCCGCTGATGCCCTTGTCCTCCCCAGGCGCCATCCCCAAATCTCTAGGAGTTTCCTAGCCTGGATCTGGCAACCCTACGCCCTCCATCCCCCACCATGGCCGGGGGGGGGGGGCTGGCAACCCCAAAAGCATGGATTGTGCCAAATTACAAGATCAAGGCTAAGTTCAAAGAAGACATGGAACAGACTCGGAACGGCCTGGTTGTGGTATTTCCATTCACACTGCAGCGAATGAAGCGGGAGGATGCCGTGGAGGAAGCGCAAGGAAGCATTCGCACTGTTGGCGCGCCCCTGGCGGGCTGTTAGCGGCTGTTTCTGCGGTCCGCTGCATGCGCCTGTGTGCATGGGCGCCAGCCGCGGAAACAGCCAGAGCCTCTTACCAATGACTGCGGGTTGTTCCCGCCTTAGCAGCGCTTGCGTTCACATGTCAGGCAACCGGAATCAACCCACTCTACACACGGTTTGCTACCCCTTTCACCTGGTACTTTTTAAACTCGGGAGGGAAGCGGCACAAGATGGCTTGAGTGTGGCTGGGGGACGCCTAACAGATGTGCCTGGGTGAACCCGCCTCTTTAATGGGGAGCACCCGCCTCTTTAATCCGCTACTGAACCATTTGGCTGCCGGGCCAAACTGCCAGTCTGAACTTGGCCCAATTTTATATTTTAAAAAGTTACTAACTAGATTAAGAAGGGGCAGTTTTCATTCTTGAAATCTTGCATTGTCCTTACCTTTTGTCCACCTGCTCGACAGGAATGTTCAGGCGCTTAGCAATGTCTTCCACAGTCTCACTGGTGGCTGAAATGATGCCAACGCTTTTGGCAATAGCTTTGGCTGTGATTGGATGATCACCAGTGACCATAATCACCTGAAGAGGGGACAGATGTGCAGATCACATAAGTAACACAAATGATCCAAATTATACATTTGGTGGCACTCCATTGCTCCTGATTTTTAAAAAAAATTGTTCTCAATGCATTTAGATGTACAGGATCTGTTCTTCGTGTACATGGGCTTTTTTGGAATGGATCAGAAACCTTTTGCATTAAGGAGAACAGCCGTATATAAAGGCTTCCTATTAACAGTCTTTTTTAAAAAAAATGTGTATGTTTGCCAACATATCCTGGCAAATATCCTAAGTTCTTTGATTTAATTTTTATTTTAAAATCTGGGTACAATATTTGGGAATTTAAAATTGTCAAATAGTCTGATTGTAGCTGGATCCTGAATGCGTTCATTCATGTTTGGATCATTTGTCGTTGTTCCTTGTTTAAATTTTTAGTTTAAATTTCTAGTTCCAGATTTTAAGTTGTAATAATGATCAGTAGCAGGCCATTCTTAAAACAACACGGGCAGAATCCTAGTCACCAAGATACAGGAGGAATTCTGGCAACAGCAATGCATGGTGCAGTATGTTGCTATTGGTCCTTTGAAATCCAACCGTTTCAAGCGGCTCTTAGAAGATTTACCTTGATCCCAGCACTCCGGCACTTCATGACGGCATCTGGCACTGTAGATCTAGGGGGATCGATCATTGACATCAGCCCAATGAAGCAAAGGTTGGATGTAGGAAAGTTCATGGAATCAGTGTCAAAGGGATAGGTGTCTGGAAATTCTTGCTCCGGGAGGTACAAGTGACAGAAGCCTAGAGTTAAAACATTGAAATCATTGGTGACACTCCAATAGTAGGCATTCCATCATTTATATTGTATTGTAAGTTCGGTATTAGATGGCATTGATAAACTAATCTGATCATCAATTTGAAGTTTCTCCCCCCCACCACCTTTTACTCCTTTTATTCAATTTTTCAATCATTTCGATCATTTCAATCAAAGTCTAAATTAAAGAATATGGATACATATCTGGCACAACATTTTGTTGAAAGGAATCATAATTATGCTGACTTTAATTACACTGTAGTAGAAACTTTGGAAGACAAAGGAAGGTTTGGAATTCAAAAAATACTCCCAAGAAGATAAGCTTTTTATATACACGCTATGGGAACTTTGCAACCAAGAGGATTGAATTCAGAATGAGATCTCTCATGTTTTTTTGTGAATTTGTTATTTAGTTTCCTGTAAAATTGCCAGATAGTATATTTTTTAAAAATGAGAGAAAGAAAGGACACCTTTTGCCTTAAATATAGGCTTCAGAAACACAGCTGCAACTAATTAAGACCATATTTTCATTCTTAGGAGGACGGAGGTAGTGAGGCATAGTCTGGGGCAGTGTTCCCTCTAAGCTGAGTTAGTGTGAGCTAGCTCACAGGTTTTTAGCCTCCAGCTCACACATTTTTGTCTTAGCTCAGGAAGGATGGCTCCAGAACAAACTGATTTATGCAGTAGCCAAATCGCTCGCTCACAACTTTAATGCCAGTAGCTCACAAAGTAGAATTTTTGCTCACAAGACTCCACAGCTTAGAGGGAACATTGGTCTGGGGTCCATTTGACTTTGGCGGCGGCAGCAGCAGCAGCATGCTTGGAAATAAGTGTGGAGGCCTTGCCCAAATAGATTAATAGAAAAGTAGTAAGTATATTACAGGGGAAATCCTAAATGAGTGTTGGGCCAACAATTAATGTTATAGTGACTAATGTTAATGTATTTTCAGAATCAACGAAAGTGTCAACTTGAATGTAAGATTCCTATATAGGGTAAGGTGGATTTACTTATCAATTTCTATACTCATTTTGTTTTATAATTTCAATGGACTGTCACTGGAATTCTTTGTTTATAGATTTGTTCCCGAGGAAAGACTAAAGGTCTGAAACACTTAAATATCCGGGAAAAGTGTTGGAAAGAGAGACACGGATTGATTGAATTTGGAGCAGTGAATTTGGAGCAGACTGCTTTTGAGAATACAAGACTGTTAGAGGGCTATAGAGGGATATAGACTGAGAGTCTGGAGCCGTCTGCTATGTGGAATCTTATGGACCTTTGTATTTCTCTATGAAGGAATACGTGGTTGTTGGGGTTTTTTATTACCAGACACTAAATGATGTTATGGCTTTAATCTAGTCTCTTTTGTTATTGTATTGTTCTGTGGGCATCTAGCACACATCTGTATATTTTTTTCATACCAGACTGTCTTGGGATTGTGTGTTATTCTTGTGGATTGTTTATAGCAGCTAGTTGGCATATGGTGTCGCTAGAAGAATGAGAGCAGTAATCGTGGAGGTCCCTAGTTCAGCTATCCATGGTCAGCCACAAACTCACACGGTGGCCTTCGGCATCCCCCCCAGCCTAACTTTCAAGACTGATGTAAGAATCACTGTGATAATATCCATGCATTGCTTTGGATACTGAAAGCCAGGGCTATTTTTAGTCAGGAACGCACAGGAATGGAGTTCCGGCTGGCTCCCAAATTGGCCACACCAAGCAGGAACTCATTAGCATAATAGGCAACACCCAACAGTAGAAACTCATTCCGATTGGCTACAATTAGGGGTGTGTGGCCTAACATGCAAAAAGCCCTGGGTTTTGACAACAAACAAGGATCCCTGCCACACAGCAGGGAAAACACCGGCCAAAGTGCAGCTAATTAGAGCCGCACCAAAATAGAGACGCTGCGGGGGGATCCCACGGATCCCCTTAGCCGCGGTGCCGTTGCTCGTGCTTTTTCTACAAAAAGAGCCCTGGGCCGCACACCCCAAGCAATAGAGCCATACACACAAGAGGCTGGAGGGTTATGTACGCAGATACAGCATGACCATTATTCCTATGGACACAGTGGAAGATAATATTTATTTTTTTAAACTCAGGTTTGAATTCCTTGAACGTTGCATTGCCCTCAATGCAAGTTCCTTTGCGACAGATCTGCTCACCCAGTACTCTTTCTCCCATGCCTCCCAGTTCCATGTACGCCGTCTGAAAGGCCTCTGCTTTCTCTGCGTCAAGCGGCTCCTCTTTTCCGTCGATCATAATGGTACTGCATCGCTCCAAAATCCTTTCCGGGGCCCCTTTCATCACCAGCAGGAAGCGTTTGTCGTTGGGGTCATCGGTCTCATGGATAGAGAGCTGGATGCCATGAAGATGCAACAGTTGAAACGCACTGCCTTTCAGTATCACGCGCACTCATTCTATACATCAGTCTCTCTAAGGAATAAAGCTCACCTGAAATTTGTTTGTAGAATTAAAGGGAATCTCAGCCACTTTTCTATTTCTTTTCCGGATTTCCAGCACGTCACCCAAGACAACTTCAGAAAACTTCAGCAGGGCTGTTTCTGAGGCATCTCCCACCACAATTCTCTGAGGACGGTTTTTAAAAAGTGGGTTTCAGTAACAGTTATATGATATCCAAAGCACTAACATGCATGATTTGCGTTATATGCACTGCACCAAAGTACTGTAACTTTAACAGAAGATGTGTGATCAGGCGTGTGTGATCGGATGTGTGATCGGACCAGAAACAACAGGTTGAAATTAAATCAAAAGAGTTTTCAGCTAAACGTTAGGAAGAACTTCCTGAAATTTAGAGCAGTTTCTCAATGGAACAGGCTTCCTCAGGAGGTGGTGGGCTCTCCTTCTTTGGAGGTTTTCAAACAGAGGCTAAATGGCCATCTGACAGCAATGCTGACTCTGTGAACTTAGGCAGATCACGAGAGGGAGGGCAGGAATGGTTGCCTCCGTGCTTAGTTCTTGTGGCCAGTGTTCCCTCTAAGCTGAGCTAGTGTGAGCTAGCTCACTTTTTTTAGCCTCCGGCTCACACATTTTTGCCTTAGCTCAGGAAGGATGGCTCCAGAGCAAACTAATTTATGCAGCAGCCCAATTGCTCACTCACAACTTTAATGCCGGTAGCTCACAAAGTAGAATTTTTGCTCACAAGACTCCACAGCTTAGAGGGAGCCTTGCTTGTGGCCCTTTCTTACACGCCCAAGAAAATGCAAATTGCCACTCTAAATTTTTTGTCATCTTCTGGGCATGAAACAGGGGCCACTGGGGGTGGGGGAGGGGCTTTTGTGATTTTCCCATCTTGTGGAGGGGGTGGACTAGATGACCCTAGAGGTCCCTTTCAACTCTATGAGTCTATGAAATGGCTGCTTTTCTATTTCTTTTCCTAAGGGACATTCACTTTATAATGCCAAGGTTCTAGAGAACATACCCATATGGGAGTGAGTGGAAGCCATGAGAGATCTGTTGCTCTAATGAGTTCTAAATTCTCTCTTAACACTGTTGTTTTTATTTAATATCTGATGTAACTAAATTGCACTGTAATGATTTCCTTGGGAGTAGCACAGAACACTAGTGTAAAATAAATTAATTTAAAAGCTTGAGCTACCACCCTTTTTCTATTACGTTGTTTCTCCATAAAATATGCTTGGCCTATGAGAACTCTCACTTCATCTTTGTTTGAATCCCAGACTCTTAATTGGTAGGTGGTTTAAAATTCTTTCCCTTGAGCTGCACACATTCCTGACAATGCAAGTAAAGAATGTTGCAAGAAAACAAGAAGGTCATGTGACATATTTCCTTGGACCAAACTGTGTTTGGGAAAGGTTATGAGTGATTGCCTGAAAAATGGCAGTGTGTAACTAGAAAACCTATGGGTGCTTATAGGGATGCCAGCCTCCAGGTGGGACCTGGGAATCCCCCAGAATTACAGCTCATCTCCAAACTACAGAGATCAGTTCCCCCTGGAGAAAGTGGATGCTTTGGAGGGTGGGCTTTGTGGCATTGTACCCCACTGAGGTCCCTGTCCTCCCCTGGCTCCATCCCCAAATCTCCATGAGCTACCCAACCCAGATCTGGCAACCAGTGTTCCCTCTAAGCTGAGTTAGTGTGCGTTAGCTCAGAATTTTTTAGCCTCCAGCTCACACATTTTTGCCTTCGCTCAGGAAGGACGGCTCCAGAGCAAACTAACTTATGCAGGAGCCAAATGGCTCGCTCACAACTTGAATGCCCGTAGCTCACAAAGTAGAATTTTTGCTCACAGGACTCCACAGCTTAGAGGGAGCTTCGCTGGCAACCCCACCCTCCCATTCCCCTCTGGTGACCTGGTAACCCTATTTCACTAACACGTTTTGGACCAAGGAAGGTATCGCAGCACTTATATCCTCATTCTAGAGGGACAGCGGGAAAGTATAAGCAAGTCTCGGGTGTCGTAAAAGGAAGTACCCTTTCTGAACAACAGCAAAGAAAACCGCAATCCGGATCAATCCTCAGTTTTCAGGAAATAGGTTGACAAAGTAGTCCTTACCTTCATGATAGGTACATCTTCCTGGCCTGGCCTGAATTCCGCCCGGTTACAAAGGCTTACAATCTTCGACAGAGCTGCCCACGTGCCGGACGTTTGATCGAAAGTCTGAGCTGGAAAGAGAGTGGCGAAGTGCTGTAGCACGTTGTCGGATGGCGTTGCCAACCTCAAGGCAAGGCCTGGAGTCCTTTCGTAAGTACAACTGATCTGCAAAGATCTGCTCCCCTGCAGGAAATGGCAGCTCCAGAGAGCGGGCTCCACGGCACCGTATCCCTACTGAGTTCCCTCTCCTCCCCGAAACTGTGCCCTCCCCAGACACCACCCCAAGTGTACAGGAGTTTCTCAATTTGGAGATGGCAACCCTAATTTCAAAAGAGAGCACTCCCAAGTCCTGAAACAGAGGAACGGGGGCATCCCCACCCCACCCCACCCGACAACATACTCCACAGCCTCTTTTTTATTTACTTGATTGGTTTTCACTGGTGTCAGCCGAATAGATCTGCTGGTCGAACCAAAGATGGGCGACCGTCATCCTGTTTTGTGTAAGGGTTCCTGTCTTGTCAGAGCAGATGATGGAGGTGGAGCCCAGGGTTTCCACGGCTTCCAAGTTCTTCACCAGGCAGTTCTTTTTGGCCATTCTCTTGGCAGTCAAAGACAAGCTTACCTAATAGTTTGGAGAAAATCACAACCCTTATTAATCAGCCTGTGAGTCAGGTAATGCTTACATCATTCAGGGAACTGCAGGTAAAGGTTTCCCTTGCTCGAAAGCTGGTTGAATCTGACTCTAGGGGGCGGTGCTCATCTCCGTTTCCAAGCTGAAGAGCCAGCACTGTCCGAAGACTTCTCTGTGGCCATGTGGCCGGCATGACTTAACGCCAAGGCACACAGAACGTTGTTACCTTTCCACCAAAACAGTCCCTTTTTATCTACTTGCAATTTCTTGCTTTCAAACTGCTGGGTTGGCAGGAGCTGGGGCCAGAGACGGGAGCTCACTCCGTCACACAGCACTCGGGTATCGAACTGCCGAACTATAGACCTTCCGGTCTTCAGCTCAGTGTACTAACCTCTGAGCCTTTGCAGCCTCTCAGGGAACTACAACCTGTTTCTATTCCTGAAAATTACACATGCCCAGATTCCGTCCATTATACCCATATACAACTTAACCCAGTGTAAGTGACATAAGCTGAATTACTGTCGAGTTACAATATGATCGGAATCCATTGTTTTAGTTGGCATGAAGGTGGACTATAGAATTTAGCAATGCCATGAAAACACTATAAAACTTAATAAACCTAAAAAGAGTGGATTGCAAAGTTAGAAAACAATGCAGTCAAAATGAGAAATGCATACACTAAAAACAGTGCCATAAACTATTCTTACCTATTCTCCAGAGCAATTCACATTTTAGTACCGCCCTGTTCTTTTTATAGAAATGCTTTCCTGGATTTCCGTTATGGTCGTATGATTGTAAAAACAGTATGTCAGGTGTGCTTGAGCTGGTGTAAATGCTACTGGTGAAGAAATTACCTCACATGTACCCTTCATAAAATACAGTTCGAAGAACTAAAGATGCATCAGTAGCAAAAATTGGGGGGCTTCTAAATGGCATGACGTTATCTATTATTTACATTATGAAGAGAAGGAGGAATGTCTGCTAAAAAGAAGCAGAAAAAGTGGCTACTTCTGCTAAAAAGTAGGCATGTTGCAGACAGAAATGGGGTGGCTCTCCGTTTTACACTTTCAAACCACGGAGGTGGTTTCGTTCAAGTCCCAAGTAGGTAGTGCCCTGCCAACTATTGCCGTTTCTGCATTGCTTTGGATCAGGGCTATTTTTGGGCAGGAACGCACAGGAACGGAGTTCCGGCTGGCTTCCAAGTTGGCCACGCCCAGCAGGAACTCATTAGCATAGTAGGCCACACCTAACAGCAGAAACTCATTAGGATTGGCTACATTAGGGGTGTGTGGCCTAATATGCAAAGGAGTTCCTGCTACAAAAAAGCCCTGGGTTTTGACAACAAACAAGGTAAACAGAATAACAAGCAAAAGGTGGGTGTGGCTGGATAACCACACTTCTGGTAACATGGGGGTGCGGCCTAATGTGCTAATGAGCTGTGCTGTCAGGGGTGTGCCCTAATATGCTAATGAGTTTCTGCTGTTGGGTGTGGCCTATTATGCTAATGAGTTCCTGCTGGGCTTTTTCTACAAAAAGAGCCCTGCGGGAAGGCACCTTAAAATGCCCATTCAGTCTATGATCTTCAGATGAACATCCTATAA